>NC_061509.1:231187788-231209777 GCF_022539505.1 Lolium rigidum
TTCATCTTAATCGGAGTTCGGGAACTCTCTCAAAGTTTAGTTCTTTCGAGAAAACTGTGTTTGATGGGTTTCTGGCGAAACCGGCTGGGCCGGCCCATGTGTCGGTTCGACCGGTCGGACGCCGGGCTCCACGCTGGTGACCGCTGGATGCCCTTACTACGTGGCATTCTGGATGCGGGCCAGTGGCTGCCGGTTGTTTTGGCCCATGGTCCGGCCCGCCGGTCGGCCTGCTAGTCCTGCCGCCGATCTGTCTGGCCTATGGCCCCGTGCTGTCAATTTTGCTGCCGATTTTCCTTGCAGGAAATCCTCCAACGGATAATTTTCTCCCTTGGACCATAAATAGCCTTTCTTCCTCCTTGAGGAGGTAAGGTCAACCATTCTATTTACTCTCTCTCTCTCATTCTCGATTGTTGAACCTAAAAATCTTGCTTCCTCCCCATCTCTTCCATGATCCTTGCATATGCTTGAGGGATTTAAAAGAGGAGATCTAGATGTACAACTCCACCAATCAATTCCTCCTCTAAGTGAGGGGAACTGTTGGGATCTATACCTTTGAGTCATTTGTTGATTTCCTCCATTGTTCTTCCTCTCTAGTTTCTCCATAGCATTTATTGTTTTGGGGGATTTGACTGTGAAGGATTTTACCACCCTTGGCGTTCTTTCTTTTGCATCGTTTCATAAGTGTTGAGCTCTCCATTACGATTAGTTCAAGTGAGAGACCGTGAGCTTGTTACTCTTGGAGGGGTTACCTCCTAGTTGGCTTGGCAGTTGGTGCTCCGGTGATCTCTTCATGGAAGATTGTGAAGAGGCCCGAGCTTCTCCTTCGTGGAGGTTGTGAAGTGGTTGTGGATCTTGCCATCTCTGGAGTGGAGGAAAAGCTGACCATAAGGGAAAGGCCTTTGTCGTTTGTGGTTTTGGCTCTGAGAAGAAGGTGTGCCTTCGTGGCGTTTGGGAGACCTTTGTGGCAACCCACATCTCTCCAACGTGACGTACCTCACTTCGTCTGGGGTAACCCGGGAATACATCTTCATCTCCCCGTGCCTCGGTTATCTCTATACCCGTGTTTACTTCCTTATGATAGCCATCATGCTTGAAGTACTTACATCTTGCTATCACATGTGTTACTTGTATCTTGTGCCTATCTTGCTTAGCTTGAGTTGTTATTGCACTTAGTAAAGCCTAGCATATTTAGGTTTTATTCTTGTAAAATAAATGTTAGTTTAATTTCTCATTCTCACAAGCCAAATCCGTAATAGTTTTTAAAACGCCTATTCACTCCCACCCTGTAGGTGACATCTCGTTCTTTCACCTAGTCACATGCTTGAAAGCTTATTGGATGTGATCACAATGAGAGGGCCCAGAGCTTATCTCTCTGTTATTTGGATGGACAAATCACACACTACATGTGCTTCGACTATCACTTTCAGAATACCCAATGCCACATTTATAATCACCCTGTTACGATGTGATGTTTGAATCGTCAAAAGCATTCCTCTGGTGTTAGCGATTAACATGATCTAATGGTCTAGGGACTAAGTTACTTCGTGTTTGAGAGCCATAGTGAACATAATGACTCGATCTTATGATATGCTTACATTGGGTGTGTGCCATCATATCATTCTCCTAATAATATGATCTTGTTACCAACAACATCCAATGTCCATGATGGAAACCTTGATCATCAATTGATCAACGAGCTTGTTTAAACTACATGCTTACTAGGGACTCCTGCTTATTTATAAAACACATATTATTAATGTTTCCGCTTAATATAATTATAGCATGTTATATAGACATTTATCATGAACAAGTAAATATGATAATAACTAAATTATTGTTGCCTCTAGGGAATATTTTCCACCAACGAGTCGTAGGATTTTCATCTGGAGTGGGGAAGGAGCAGTAAATATATGGATGAGGAGCATTGGGATTTTAAGAAATTGGGCGAGAAGTAAAGAAACGGATAAAACCATGAAGAAGAAAGTGCGAGGAACCACATGTGGCTTTATATGGTGGCAAACAAGTCACCATGAGTGGTTGAACTGATTAATTGATTTGTTGATTGAGCAAAATATTTTCCCAAAACTAAAACATCAAAAGGAAATATTCTTGAGGTATTTTTTTTATCTTTCTTCCATCTCGCTACTGAAGACGAGCATGTCATGCAATGTCTAATATAACTTCTTGTAAATAATTTGTTGGGCGTCCAAGTGTAAAGATTTGTAGACTAACAAGTTATCAATAAGAGAATACAAGGATGAATGAGCTCTCTTAGTCTAGCAACCTGAAATAAATACAAGATAACAAAGTTGTGTGCAAACACTCGGCATAATTGTAAATTACATCGAGCACTTAGTTTCACAATATTTTAAATCACAATTACAATAAAATATTTATATATTTATAGATTGATAAGGAAACATTACAATGTATCTAAAGTTTGTCTTGGTTACTTTTTTATGCTTAATAATAGGACCGAATCTCGTAGCTTCACTACTAGCATATATCATGAAAATGCTAGATAAAACAACAAGTGTAGATATGTATATGAACTTGTCTAATGTATGCAATCACATCCATAAATCAACATAACCGATAACCATGATACAATATGATTAATACACATCCTATGGTGCACAATAACGATGACAACTGACCTATAAATTAAGGAAACACAAAAAAAGTACATGAAATGTGATGACATGATGTTTGAATAAATTTCGTCCTCCTACCAATTAGTAATGGTGGAGAAATAAGCAAATCCCGTTTAGCCTTTGTGAGATGATCCAAGAAAGCACTAAGTAAGAATTATTTTTATGTTTTCTGACACTAGGCTATAATATCATCCTTTCTTTAATCCATCTAACACTACCATCATAAACTGGCCAAGTGTAGAATCAAGAAGGAGATACGACCATTATCAATAATAAAGACACAGACAATACATAAACAAGATAGTAGCTTCAAAGCATGGGATAATGCATAGCAAGAAACAATAGATACACCGTCACAAGATAACCTAGATAGTCATCATAATGTACGAGAGCTTATAGTCCAATCCCCATGATCAATCAAAATTACACAATCTGTTGGCATGTAAGGTATTTATGGGCGATTGATTGTTTTCAATTCTTCTGAATGTGTCAAAAAAACATAAGTCCAACTTTCTGAAAGGAATATACCCGAGAGGCAATAATAAAGTGGTTATTATTTTATTCCATGTTTATGGTAGATGTTTATTTCTCATGCTAGAATTGTATTAACCGGAAACGTTAACACATGTGTGTCCAGTAAACAAATAAGAGTTCCTAGTAAAAGCCTCTTGTTTAGCTCATTGATTAGGTGATGATGATGGTTTCCTGATCATAAATATTAGATGTTGTTAATAACGGGATCACGTCATTAGGAGAATGATGTGACAAACACACTCAAGTAAGTATAGCAATACGGTGGAATCATTTAGTTTACATTGCTATATGAAACGCGTACGAAGTAGCCTAATCCTTGGACCGTTAGATCATGTCAATCTGACACCGGATGAGTGCTTTGATTATATCAAATGTCACACCGTAACAACTATAAGGGTGGCGTTGGTACACTAAAAGTATTAGTTGAGGCTCATAGATCAAGAGTCACTACTAGGAAAAATCCTATCTACTGTGTGTTTTTGGAGGTTAGTCGCGCGCCCCCACGCTACGCTATCACGCCACTGATAATATTTACCTGTAGCGTGCGCCACCCATGGTATAGATAGTGTTGTACCTGAAGCGTGACCTCCCCACGCTAAATATAGTGTATCCACACTACATCTACGTGCATATACCCAAAATAAATTCTAAAAAAATTACCCCAAAAATAACTAGAATTTGGATCTCAGGGTTTATTTAGTTTTTTGTGGTTTTGGTCCATATATTTATTGTATTAGGTGTTGATCTATTATTTCCCATAATTTCGTAGCCTAATTTTTCTCATTTCTCCGTGAATCGACATTTTTTTGGTGTTCATAGCTGTGAAGAACAACTTCATATGGCGCTCCCTCGATCCCCGCAACAGTCAACGGGCGCGGCAGCAGGCCCAAGCAGCCGTCCTTGCTCCGCTCGCGGGCAACAGGCATAGGCAGCCGCCGTCTCACCCACGCTCCATGCCACACGCTCCATGCCACGCCCGCTCTCCCCGCCCCTGCGCTCTCGCATCGAAGCTACAGTGCCATGCGGCGGCGACAGACTTGGCCGACAATGGCTGGTGCGGCACCAGGCGACAGCAGTAGCGTGAGCGCGTGCATGTTAGAGGAGCGAGGGCATGAGGTTAGAGATCTAGAGAGAAGAAGAGGGATGTGAGCCCATGAGGGAATTTAGCTAAGATCATACGGTTATCTGTAAGGGCACGTACAATGGGGTGATGTCAGCCTTCCCTTAGAGATGCCATGTCAGATTTTTTGCTTAGTTGGAGAAGAGAGAATGAAGAAAGAGAAGGTTATCTTCACTTAGCTAAGGAATCATCTTTTATGAAATAAGAGAAGACTATTTTCTCCACTGTATCACATATGTCTTCTCTTAGCAACAAATTTCCCACCAAAATTAAATTATTAATATTAATTGCTTGAGATGGTCGTAAGGATTAATGCATTGTATGACTTATATCTAATATCTTCTCTAGTTGATGTGGCGGGGTAAGGGAAAACATGCCTTCTCTACAATTGTACATGCCCTAATGTGCTAGTTTAGGTCCACTCAGCTGCAACCTTCTAATTTAGGCCAGAGCGCACACGCTACAGATATGTTTAGCCGGGCAGGGTAGTGGGACCCATGTAGCGTGTGAAAGTGCATGGAGTCCCCATGTGTGGTTTTGGTAATTAATGACAATCCCTATGGACTAATGTTTGCATTGAGTTATAATTTGTAGGTGTTGTCCATAGGCAATGCTTGAACCATTTGTTGGCTTCAAAGTTGCAATAAGAAGAAATTGATGAAGGATATCAAGTGTCAAGTATGAATGAAGATGAAGATGAAGTGAGCCCTCAAGTTACTTCAAGACATCAACATAATAAAGTGCAAGTTCAATATGAGCCAACTCGAAGAGATCATAAGCTTGAAGCTTGCCATGAAGAAATGCTTGAACCATATGTTGGCTTCAAGGTTGCAATAAGAAGAAATTGATGAAGGATATCAAGTGTCAAGTATGTCTTGAAGATGAAGATGAAGTGAGCCCTCAAGTTACTTCAAGACATCAACATGATGAAGAATGAAGAAATGAGCAAGTTCAAGATGAGCCATCTCGAAGAGATCCTTTGCTTGAGTCTTGTCATCCAAATGAAGAAGATCAAGTCTCAAGTATGTCTTGAAGATGAAGATGAAGTGAGCTCTCAAGGTTAACTTCAAGACATCAACGAAATGAAGTGCAAGTTCAAGATGAGCCATCTCGAAGAGATCCTTTGCTTGAGTCTTGCCATCCTTATGGTGATCATGGATATGTGAAGATGCGCCGAAGAAGAAGCTCTCCCATGGTGGATTATGGGGGAGCAATCCACAAGACTTCGTCAAGCAAGCACAATCAAGAAAGGCGTTCCATCTTGTTGAGGTCAAGATCGTCGTCATCGAGCTCAAGTGGAATGCGCAAGTATAAGGTTTTCTCTTGATAGAGTTTCTTTCTCACCGGTCTCATAGTGTAGTTGGAGACCGGTTTATAGTTTAGTTGTCGTACTATCAAGAGGGCTCTCGAGTGAGTAACTCGATCGTATCATTCGGAGAGAGCTCAAACCTTTGCATCCTTGCATCATTTTTCTTGGTTGTTATTTGGACCTTATCCATGTGATGTTTTAGAGCTTGTGCTTGTTCTCATGACAAGCTTTAGTTCATCGAAAACGGATTTCGCATAGATCACTTGTTGCGTTTTCGAGTTTGGTTCATCATCTTTCTCGGTTTTATTTGGATCTTATCCATGTGATGTTTTAGAGCTTGTGCTTATTCTCATGACAAGCTCTAGTTCATTGAGAATGGTTTTTGCATGGGCAACTTGTTGCATTTTCGAGTTTGGAGGTTTTATCGGTATGTCTTTTTTAGATAGGTCAAACCTTTCATCATTTGTTTCTATCCTCCCTTGTTGTACTATGATGGTTTCCTGCATGATCTTGTATAGCTTGTTCCTAGCTTCAAAACAAGCCCAAGATCATCAAAATCGGAATCCGGATGCTAAAGTTATGCCCGTTTTAGTTTTGGTGTTTCTGTAGTTTTCTGGGGGGCGGATAATCCGGCCCGAATGCCAATTCCGGGCAAATATCCGGCCAAATATCCGGCCCGAGTCCAGGGGCGTTTTCGGGGGGCGGATAATCCGGCCCGGGGGCGGATTTTCCGGCCTGGGAGGTCCCAAACGGTCATATTTCGTTGGGAGGGGGTATATAAGACCCCCTTCTTCCTCCTTGGGCTGGTTGGTTCACTCTCTCTCTCTCTCCCCTCCATTGTTGTCCTTCAAAGCTTGCCCTAGTTCTTGATTCCTCCCATGATTCTTGCATATTCTTGAGGGAAAAGAGAGAGGAGATCTAGATCTACATCTTGACCAATCAAATCCCTCTCTTTGTGAGGGGAATCCACTAGATCTATATCTTGGAGAAATTTGGTGTTCCTCCTCTTATTTTGTTCTTCCTCTCTTATTCCCCCAATAGATTTTGTAGCTTTGTTGGAATTTGAGAGAGAAGTACTTGAGCATCTTTGTGGTGTTCTTGCCATTGCATTTGGTGCATCGATTTGAGTTTTCCACGGTGATTCGTGGAAGTGAAAGCAAGAAGGTTGTTACTCTTGGGTTCTTGGAACCCTAGACGGATTCTAGGCCTTTGTGGCATCTTAGTGGTGTTCTTGGGGACTCCAATTAAGTTGTGGAGATTCTTCAAGGGCAAGGCCTTTGTGGATCTTAGTGGTGTTCTTGGGGACTCCAATTAAGTTGTGGAGATTCTTCAAGGGCAAGGCCTTTGTGGCATCTTAGTGGTGTTCTTGAGGACTCCAATTTAGTTGTGGAGATTCTTCAAGGGCAAGGCCTTTGTGGCAATTTGTTGGGAGCCTCCAATTAAGTTGTGGAGATAGCCCCAAGCTTTGTGTGGGTTCGGTAACCTCCCTAAGGTTACATAGTGGATCGAGGACATCCCTCTTGGTGGGAATTCTCGAGGAGAATACGGTGGCCCTCGTGCATTTGGAGTGACTTGTCCTCCACACCGCTCCAACGGAGAATAGCACTCGCAAGAGTGTGAACTTCGGGCTACATCGTCGTCTCCTGCGTGCTTCGGTTATTCCTATACCCGAGCTCTTTACTTTGTGATAGCCATCGTGCTTGAAGTTATATATCTTGCTATCACCTAGTTTCTTGTATTGCTTAGCATAAGTTGTTGGTGCACATAGGTGAACCATTGCTTAGAATAAGTTGTTGGTGCACTTAGGTGAACCATAGTATATAGGCTTTGGGCTTGACAAAGTAAACGCTAGTTTTATTCCGCATTTGTTAAGCCCATCTCGTAAAAGTTTTAAATCGCCTATTCACCCCCCCCCTCTAGGCGACATCCGTGTCCTTTCAATTGGTATCAGAGCAAGGTCTCTCATTTTAGGCTTCACCGCCTTGAGAGTAAAGATGTCAACTAGAGAATTAGTGCATGATAACACTCTTATATTAGATGGCACAAATTATGATGTTTGGAAAATTTGCATGCTCAGCCATTTTCGGGACATTGACCCACATATGGAGAAAATTGTAGATATAGGTTTTTCTCCTCCTATGGATTCACAAAATCTATCTTTAGAGGATGAGAAAAATTTATATCTCAATTCTCAAGCTTCTAATGTTCTTATGAATGCTTTGAGAGATGTAGGTCTTTTTCAATTCTTGCCTTTTGGAGCGCTCATGAGTTATGGACAAAGATTCAAGATAAATATGATGTGTCCAATATTATTAAGGATGATTGCATTGCTTCCACTTCCGGCCGTGATGAGTTCTCATCCTCATCCACTTCACCAAAGTGTGGCAAGACACAAGGTAATGATATGGTGAGTGGTGATGAAAATTGCAATGTTGATATTGAGATTACTATTGATGATTCATCATCTCTATCTCATTGCAATGCTTCATCTATGGGCATAAACACATCTAGCACTATAAATCATCTACATGCTTGTGTTGATAGTCCTTGCATATCATGTGTAAGTTGCTTGAATAAATCTCATGATGATATGCTTGCTTTGTCTTGTGGCCATGATAAAAATGCTTCTATTTCCTCTAGTTGTTGTGTGACTAACAATGTAGAGGAAACCAAATACTCTATTGGTCAAGACAAGATCTTGAAAGGAGCCTCAAGTAACTCCTCATCTTTATCTCATGGTTCTCATATATGCCTTATGGCCAAGAGTTCCACGGTATCTCCTACCGTGGAACCTAATATTCCTCGTGGTGATAAGGATGAGGATGAATATGAAAAAGAGAATTGGGTTGTCTCTCTACGCGATAAGGGTAAGAATGTATTCAAGGTTCTTTGCAAAGATAAAATTGCTAGCACTCACTTCTTTGAAATCTTGACTACCGTTATTGAGAGCCAAAAACTTATTTGGATGCATGAAAACACCATTGATAAAATGGGTGCTCTTGAACGAGAATATGCCAATGATGTAGCATCCCTAAAGAATGATCTTGAAGAAGAACAAGAGACCTAGCCTCTCTTGAAGAGCAACTTGAAACCCTTGAAGTGTCTCAAAATGAAATAGTTTCTAAACTCGCTAAGGAAAGAGACCATGCTAAAGCTCAAGTAAAAATGCTTAAAAAGGAAAATTCCAAAGTTGGTGTTGGTCATGATAAACTTGTTAAGGATCTAGATGATCTAGACAAGGCTCACATGGCCTTGGAGAGCGAACACTCTATCCTCACCAAGTCACATGAGCAACTACAAGCTTCATATTTAAAAGAGCATGCTATGTTACCCTCTCTTCTTGATGTGTCTTGTGATGATGTTTGTGCTACTAACTCTACCTCTTGTGAAGCATCTATCTTGAAGGAGAATGTTGAGCTAAGAGCTCAACTTGAATTCCTAACTAGCAATTATGGGAAATTGGAAGAAAATCATGGAAAGCTTTCTAGCTCCCATGAGGATCTTCTAGCCTCTCATGATAGGCTAAAGTTAGCTCATGAGGCTATCATATCAAAGGCAACACCTTGTGAGCCTCATATGGATACTAGCACTACTACTCAAAATTCTATATTGCCATTTGCTAGTCCTAGTAATTCATCCACTCATAGTATTGCTAAATCTTGTGATGAATTATCTTCCGTGCCTTATTGCTCTAACAATGAAGGTTCTATTTCCTCTAGTACTTGTGTTGTTACTAACCATGCAGAGGAAATCAAAGAGCTCAAGGCCCAAGTCACTTCTTTGAAGAATGACTTGGTAAAGAGTCATGAAGGGAAATGCAAACTTGACAAGATGTTGAGTGTGCAACAATTCCCCAATGACAAGAGTGGACTTGGATTCAACTCCAACAACAAGAACAAGTCCAAGAACAACAAGATTAAGAAGGGCCAACTACAAGTCAAAGACCCAGCCAAGATTGTTTGTTTCAAGTGCAAAATTGAAGGGCATCATGTTAGATCTTGCCCTTTGAAGAAGAAGCAAAAAGGGAAGCAGCCTCAAGCTCAAACTCATATTCAATCTCAAGTTGAAGAAATTCCACTTCCCAAGAAGAAGAAAGCCAATGCTCCCATTGTGGAGAAATCTAGTGAGAAGAAGGAGAAGAAAAGAACTTGCTACATATGCCGTGAGAAGGGCCACATCTCCTCCTTTTGCACTATAGGTACCTCATCCAACTCTATCACCATTGATGATGTTTATTCTCTTCGTAAGGATGAGGCTGGCAATGTGTTTGCCAAATTTGTTGGTGCTCAAAGTGGTGTGATACGTCTCCGACGTATCGATAATTTCTTATGTTCCATGCTACATTATTGATGATATCTACATGTTTTATACACATTATATGTCGTATTTATGCATTTTCTGGCACTAACCTATTAACAAGATGCCGAAGAGCCGATTCGTTGTTTTCTGCTGTTTTTGGTTTCGAAATCCTAGTAAGGAAATATTCTCGGAATTGGACGAAATCAACGCCCAGGGTCCTATTTTTGCACGAAGCTTCCAGAAGACCAAGGGGGAAAGGAAGTGAGGCCACGAGGCGCCGCCACACAAGGGCGGCGCGGCCCAGGCCTTGGCCGCGCGGCCCTAGCGTGTGGGGCCCTCGTGTGGCCCCCTGCGTTGCCCTTCCGCCTACTTAAAGCCTCCGTCGCGAAACCCCCAGTACCGAGAGCCACGATACGGAAAACCTTACTGAGACGCCGCCAATCCCATCTCGGGGGATTCAGGAGATCGCCTCCGGCACCCTGCCGGAGAGGGGAATCATCTCCCGGAGGACTCTTCACCGCCATGGTCGCCTCCGGAGTGATGAGTGAGTAGTTCACCCCTGGACTATGGGTCCATAGCAGTAGCTAGATGGTCGTCTTCTCCTTATGTGCTTCATTGTTGGATCTTGTGAGCTGCCTAACATGATCAAGATCATCTATCCGTAATTCTATATGTTGTGTTTGTCGGGATCCGATGGATAGAGAATACTATGTTATGGTGATTATCAATCTATTACCTATGTGTTGTT
Organism: Lolium rigidum; assembly: GCF_022539505.1. Lineage (NCBI taxonomy): Eukaryota > Viridiplantae > Streptophyta > Magnoliopsida > Poales > Poaceae > Lolium > Lolium rigidum. The sequence goes on from NC_061509.1 coordinate 231,198,453, forward strand.
TATGATCTTGCATGCTCTCCGTTATTAGTAGAGGCTCGGCCAAGTTTTTGCTCTTAACTCCAAGAGGGAGTATTTATGCTCGATAGTGGGTTCATGCCTCCATTAAATGCGGGACGAGTGACGGAAAGTTCTAAGGTTGTGGATGTCTTGTTGCCACTAGGGATAAAACATTGATGTTATGTCCAAGGATGTAGTTATTGATTACATTACGCACCATACTTAATGCAATTGTCCGTTGTTTGCAACTTAATACCGGAAGGGTTCGGATGATAACCTGAAGGTGGACTTTTTAGGCATAGATGCATGTCTGGATAGCGGTCTATGTACTTTGTCGTAATGCCCAATTAAATCTCACTATATTTATCATATCATGTATGTGCATTGTCATGCCCTCTCTATTTGTCAATTGCCCGACTGTAATTTGTTCACCCAACATGCTATTTATCTTATGGGAGAGACACCTCTAGTGAGCTGTGGACCCCGGTCCTATTCTTTACATCGCATACAATCTACTGCAATACTTGTTCTTTACTGTTTTCTGCAAACAATCATCTTCCACACAATACGGTTAATCGTTTGTTACAGCAAGCCGGTGAGATTGACAACCTCACTGTTTCGTTGGGGCAAAGTACTTTGGTTGTGTTGTGCAGGTTCCACGTTGGCGCCAGAATCCCTGGTGTTGCGCCGCACTACATCCCGCCGCCATCAACCTTCAACGTGCTTCTTGGCTCCTCCTGGTTCGATAAACCTTGGTTTCTTTACGAGGGAAAACTTGCTACTGTCTGCATCACACCTTCCTCTTGGGGTTCCCAACGGACGTGTGTTAATTGCACGCATCAAGCTAAATTTCTGGCGCCGTTGCCGGGGAGATCAAGACACGCTGCAAGGGGAGTCTCCACAATCCAATCTCTTTACTTTGTTTTTGTCTTGCTTTATTTTATTTACTACTTGTTTGCTGCACTTAAACAAAACACACAAAAATTAGTTGCTAGCTTTACTTCATTTATTGTCTTGCTCTCTATATCAAAAACACAAAAAAATTAGTTACTTTCATTTACTTTATCTAGTTTGCGTTATTTACTACTGCTAAAATGAGTAATCCTGAAGTTGAAGTTCGTTCGTTTAAACAACAAGGTGGAGAAAGTTTTAAAGATGCTTGGTATAGAATTAGTGATGCTCATCATAGGTGCACTAAGAAACAATCCACTATTATCCTACTTAGGAATTTTTATGTTGGTATATCTAGTTGGAATAGGTATGTTCTTGATACTCTTTTGGGGGGTAATTTCCTAGGTACTCCTGCTTTACAATCTAGTTGCATCATTGAGAGTCTAGTTGGAATACCACATGTTAATGAAACTAAAATTGAAATCTCTCTTGAGGACGTCATGAAAAAGTTGGAAGCCATAGAGAAAAAATTTCCAAGTGTTGAAACTAAATTGGAAATGTTACTTGATAAAACTGATGAACTTGATAAATCCTTAGAAGGAATTGATGAAAGAATTAGTGTCCTAGGAACTTGTGTTGACCATGATAATCAAATTAATAGGATTGACGAACTTGAAAAAGCCATGGGAACCTTGGGTTCAACTTTTTCTTCTCTTAAATATAAGGAAAAAGCTTATGTGGGTAAAGAGCAAAAATTCATGTATGTCTCTAAGGTGCCTAAACCAAAGAATTATTATAGGCCTAAAATTGATAAAACTCCCAACACCCCTGGTAAGAATGTCGATGCTTCATCTCTTGATAACACTTGATTTACACTTTCTGCACCTAGCTGAAAGGCGTTAAAGAAAAGCGCTTATGGGAGACAACCCATGTTTTTACTACAGTACTTTGTTTTATATTTGAGTCTTGGAAGTTGTTTACTACTGTAGCAACCTCTCCTTATCATGTTTTTGTGCCAAGTAAAGTCTCTATGGTAAAGTTGATGCTAGATTTGGATTGCTGCACAGAAACAGCATTGCTGTCTGTCACGAATTCGTGCAGAAGTCTCTGTAAAAAAATAAAAAAAATCTTCAAATTTACGTGCGTGATCCTCAGATATGTACGCAACTTTCATTAGTTTTGAGTTTTTCCGTTTGAGCAAGTTAAGTGCCCCTTCCAGGTTCATCTTTACGGACTGTTCTGTTTTTGATAGATTCTGCCTTTTATTTCGCATTGCCTCTTTTGCTATGTTGGATGAATTTCTTTGTTCCATTAATGTCCAGTAGCTTTGTGCCATGTCCAGAAGTATTAAGAATGATTGTGTCACCTCTGAACATGTGGATTTTTATTGTGCACTAACCCTCTAATGAGTTTGCTTGAAGTTTGGTGTGAAGGAAGTTTTCAAGGGTCAAGAGAGGAGTATGATATACTATGATCAAGAGGAGTGAAAGCTCTAAGCTTGGGGATGCCCCGGTGGTTCACCCCTGCATATTTTAAGAAGACTCAAGCGTCTAAGCTTGGGGATGCCCAAGGCATCCCCTTCTTCATCGACAACATCATCGAGTTCCTCCCCCGAAACTATATTTTTATTCAGTCACATCTTATGTACTTTGCTTGGAGCGTCTCGTTTGTTTTTGTTTTTGTTTTTGTTTGAATAAAATGGATCCTAGCATTCATTGTGTGGGAGAGAGACACGCTCCGCTGTTGCATATGGACAAATATGTCCTTAGGCTTTACTCATAGTATTCATGGCGAAGGTTGAATCTTCTTCGTTAAATTGTTATATGGTTGGAATCGGGAAATGCTACATGTAGTCATTCTAAAATGTCTTGAATAATTTGATACTTGGCAATTGTTGTGCTCATGTTTAAGCTCTTGCATCATATACTTTGCACCCATTAATGAAGAAATACATAGAGCTTGCTAAAATTTGGTTTGCATATTTGGTCTCTCTAAAGTCTAGATAATTTCAAGTATTGAGTTTTGAACAACAAGGAAGACGGTGTAGAGTCTTATAATGTTTACAATATGTCTTTTATGTGAGTTTTGTTGCAATGGTTCATCCTTGTGTTTGTTTCAAATAAACCTTGCTAGCCTAAACCTTGTATCGAGAGGGAATACTTCTCATGCATCCAAAATCCTTGAGCCAACCACTATGCCATTTGTGGCCACCATACCTACCTACTACATGGTATTTCTCTGCCATTCCAAAGTAAATTGCTTGAGTGCTACCTTTAAATTTCCATCATTCGCCTTTGCAATATATAGCTCATGGGACAAAATAGCCTTAAAAACTATTGTGGTATTGAATATGCACTTATGCACTTTATCTCTTATTAAGTTGTTTGTTGTGCGATAACCATGTTCCTGGGGACGCCATCAACTTTTTGTTGAATATCATGTGAGTTGCTATGCATGTTCGTCTTGTCTGAAGTAAGGGCGGTTTTCACAACCAAATGGTTTGAGTATGCATACTGTTAGAGAAGAACATTGGGCCGCTAACTAAAGCCATGAATCATGGTGGAAGTTTGTTTGGACATAAAACCTCAATCTCTTATGAGAATATTAACTGTTGTTGAATGCTTAAGCATTAAAAGAGGAGTCCATTATCTGTTGTCTATGTTGTCCCGGTATGGGTGTCTAAGTTGAAGAATGATCAAAAGCGAGAAATCCAATGCGAACTTTCTCCTTAGACCATTGTACAGGCGGCATAGAGGTACCCCTTTGTGACACTTGGTTGAAACATATGTTATGCAATGATGATCAGTGTTAACCCAAGCTAATTAGGACAAGGTGCGAGCACTATTAGTACACTATGCATGAGGCTTGCAACTTGTAAGATATAAGTTACATGATACATATGCTTTATTACTACCGTTGACAAAATTGTTTCATGTTTTCAAAATAAAAGCTCTAGCACAAATATAGCAATCGATGCTTTCCTCTTTGAAGGACCTTTCTTTTACTTTTATGTTGAGTCAGTTCACCTATTTCTCTCCACCTCAAGAAGCAAACACTTGTGTGAACTGTGCATTGATTCCTACATACTTGCATATTGCACTTGTTATATTACTTTACATTGACAATATCCATGAGATATACATGTTACAAGTTGAAAGCAACCGCTGAAACTTAATCTTCCTTTGTGTTGCTTCAATACCTTTACTTTGATTTATTGCTTTATGAGTTAACTCTTATGCAAGACTTATTGATGCTTGTCTTGAAGTACTATTCATGAAAGTCTTTGCTTTATGATTCATTTGTTTACTCATGTCATTACCATTGTTTTTTATCGCTGCATTCATTACATATGCTTACAATAGTATGATCAAGGTTATGATGGCATGTCACTCCAGAAATTATCTTTGTTATCGTTTACCTGCTCGGGACGAGCAGGAACTAAGCTTGGGGATGCTGATACATCTCCGACGTATCGATAATTTCTTATGTTCCATGCTACATTATTGATGATATCTACATATTTTATACACATTATATGTCGTATTTATGCATTTTCCGGCACTAACCTATTAACAAGATGCCGAAGAGCCAGTTGATGTTTTCTGCTGTTTTTGGTTTCAGAAATCCTAGTAAGGAAATATTCTCGGAATTGGACGAAATCAACGCCCAGGGTCCTATTTTTGCAAGAAGCTTCCAAAAGACCGAGGGGAAAAGGAAGTGGGGCCACGAGGCGCCGCCACACTAGGGCGGCGCGGCCCAGGCCTTGGCCGCGCGGCCCTAGCGTGTGGGGCCCTCGTGTGGCCCCCGCGTTGCCCTTCCGCCTACTTAAAGCCTCCGTCGCGAAACCCCCGATACCGAGAGCCACGATACGGAAAACCTTACCGAGACGCCGCCGCCGATACATCTCCGACGTATCGATAATTTCTTATGTTCCATGCCACATTATTGATGTTATCTACATGTTTTATGCACACTTTATGTCATATTCGTGCATTTTCCGAAACTAACCTATTAACAAGATGCCGAAGTGACAGTTCCTGTTTTCTGCTGTTTTTGGTTTCAGAAATCCTAGTAACGAAATATTCTCGGAATCGGACGAAATCAACGCCCAGGTTCCTATTTTACCCGGAAGCATCCAGAACACACGAGAACCCCCAGATGATAGGGTGGCGCGGCCTGGGCCCTGGCCGCGCCAGCCTATGGTGCCACCGCCTCTTCGACCTTCCTGCGCCGCCTCTCCGCCTATAAAAAGCCCCTGGATCAGAAAACCCTACACCAATTGACGAAACTCCAGAAAGACTCCAGGGGCGCCGCCGCCATCGCGAAACTCCAATTCGGGGGACAGAACTCTCTGTTCCGGCACCCTGCCGGACGGGGAATTGCCCCCGGAGCCATCTCCACCGCCGTCTTCACCGCCATCGCTGCCCCCATGATGAGGAGGGAGTAATCCACCTCCGAGGCTGAGGGCTCCGCTGTAGCTATGTGGTTCATCTCTCTCCCATGTACTTCAATACAATGATCTCATGAGCTGCTTTACATGATTGAGATTCATATGAGTTTGTATCACAATTTATCTATGTGCTACTCTAGCAAAGTTATTAAAGTAGTTCTATTCCTCCTGCACGTGTGTAAAGGTGACGAGTGTGTGCACCGTGTTAGTACTTGGTTTATGCTATGATCATGATCTCTTGTAGATTGCGAAGTTAACTATTGCTATGATAATATTGATGTGATCTATTCCTCCTACATATGCATGAAGGTGACAGTGTGCATGCTATGCTAGTACTTGGTTTAGTAGCGTTGATCTATCTTACACTAAAGGTTACTTAAACATGAGCATTATTGTGGAGCTTGTTAACTCCGGCATTGAGGGTTCGTGTAATCCTACGCAATGTGTTCATCATCCAACAAAAGTGTAGAGTATGCATTTATCTGTTCTGTTATGTGATCAATGTTGAGAGTGTCCACTAGTGAAAGTGTAATCCCTAGGCCTTGTTCCTAAATACTGCTGCGTTACTACTACTTGTTTACTGTTTTACTGCGTTACTACTGCTGCAATACCACCACCATCAACTACACGCCCGCAAGCTATTTTCTCGGCACCGTTGCTACTGCTCATACTTATTCATACCACCCGTATTTCACTATCTCTTCGCCGAACTAGTGCACCTATTAGGTGTGTTGGGGACACAAGAGACTTCTTGCTTTGTGGTTGCAGGGTTGCATGAGAGGGATATCTTTGACCTCTTCCTCCCCGAGTTCGATAAACCTTGGGTGATCCACTTAAGGGAAAACTTGCTGCTGTTCTACAAACCTCTGCTCTTGGAGGCCCAACACCGTCTACAGGAAAGGAGGGGGAACGTAGACATCAAGCACTTTTCCGGGCGCCGTTGCCGGGAGGAAAGGTAAAGGCTCTCATACTACGGTCCCAGGTAAAGTATTTTTCTGGCGCCGTCGTGTGTGTGCTCGAAGCTATTTCCTTTAGATCCTGCAATTGCATCTTTTTGTTTCTTGTTTACACTAGTTTGGCATAATGGACAACAATGAGCTTCTTGTTCTATTTCCTGATTTAAAACATGGATTGTTTGATGCGAAAATTAAAAAACCTATGAAATCTTCTTTGCATGCTCGGTAGTAATATTAGTATGAACGCTTTGAACACCATTGTTGACAATAATATAGAAAGTTCTAAGCTTGGGGAAGCTGGTTTTCATGATATTTTTAGTCCCCCAAGCATTGAGGAGAAAATTTTCTTTGATGATACTTTGCCTCCTATTTATGATGATAATGATACTCGGTCTTTTGGTGCCGCCTACTATGGAGAGTAAATTTTGTTGTGATTATACTATGCCTCCTACACTTGATTAGAATAATAATGATAGCTACTTTGTTGAATTTGCTCCCACTACAACTAATAAAATTGATTATGCTTATGTGGAGAGTAATAATTTTATGCATGAGACTCATGATAAGAATGCTTTATGTGATAGTTATATTGTTGAGTTTGCTCATGTTGCTACTGAAAATTATTATGAGAGAGGAAAATATGGTTGTAGAAATTTTCATGTTACTAAAATACCTCTCTATGTGCTGAAATTTTTCAAGCTACACTTGTTTTATCTTCCTATGCTTGTTACTTTGCTCTTCATGAACTTGTTTATTTACAAGATTCCTATGCATAGGAAGCATGTTAGACTTAAATGTGTTTTGTATTTGCCTCTGGATGCTCTCTTTTGCTTCAAATACTATTTCTTGCGAGTGCATCATTAAAACTGCTGAGCCCATCTTAATGGCTATAAAGAAAAGAACTTCTTGGGAGATAACCCATGTGTTATTTTGCTACAGTAATTTGTTTTTATTTGTGTCTTGGAAGTTGTTTACTACTGTAGCAACCTCTCCTTATCTTAGTTTTGTGTTTTGTTGTGCCAAGTAAAGTCTTTGATAGTAAAGTAAGTACTAGATTTGGATTACTGCACAGTTCCAGATTTCTTTGCTGTCACGAATCTGAGTCCACCTCCCTGTAGGTAGCTCAGAAAATTAAGCCAATTTACGTGCATGATCCTCAGATATGTACGCAACTTTCATTCAATTTGAGCATTTTCATTTGAGCAAGTCTGGTGCCATTTTAAAATTCGTCAATACGAACTGTTCTGCTTTGACAGATTCTGCCTTTTATTTCGCATTGCCTCTTTTGCTATGTTGGATGAATTTCTTTGATCCACTAATGTCCAGTAGCATTATGCAATGTCCAGAAGTTTTAAGAATGATTGTGTCACCTCTGAATATGTTAATTTTTATTATGCACTAACCCTCTAATGAGTTGTTTCGAGTTTGGTGTGAAGGAAGTTTTCAAGGGTCAAGAGAGGAGGATGATACACTATGATCAAGAAGAGTGAAAGCTCTAAGCTTGGGGATGCCCCGGTGGTTCACCCCTGCATATATTAAGAAGACTCAAGCGTCTAAGCTTGGGGATGCCCAAGGCATCCCCTTCTTCATCGACAAATTATCAGGTTCCTTCTCTTGAAACTATATTTTTATTCGGTCACATCTTATGTGCTTTACTTGGAGCGTCTGTATGTTTCTTGTTTTTGTTTTTTTGTTTGAATAAATGCTTGTGTGGGAGAGAGACACGCTCCGCTGGTTCGTATGAACACATATGTTCTTAGCTCATAATATTCATGGCGAAGTTTTCTTCTTCGTTAAATTGTTATATGGTTGGAATTGGAAAATGATACATGTAGTAATTGCTATAAATGTCTTGGGTAATGTGATACTTGGCAATTGTTGTGCTCATGTTTAAGCTCTTGCATCATATACTTTGCACCCATTAATGAAGAAATACATAGAGCTTGCTAAAATTTGGTTTGCATAATTGGTCTCTCTAAGGTCTAGATAATTTCTAGTATTGAGTTTGAACAACAAGGAAGACGGTGTAGAGTCTTATAATGTTTTCAATATGTCTTTTATGTGAGTTTTGCTGCACCGGTTCATCCTTGTGTTTGTTTCAAATAAGCCTTGCTAGCCTAAACCTTGTATCGAGAGGGAATACTTCTCATGCATCCAAAATACTTGAGCCAACCACTATGCCATTTGTGTCCACCATACCTACCTACTACATGGTATTTCTCCGCCATTCCAAAGTAAATTGCTTGAGTGCTACCTTTAAACAATTCAAAATTTATTACCTCTGATTTGTGTTAATGTTTTATAGCTCATGAGGAAGTATGTGGTGTTTATCTTTCAATCTTGTTGGGCAACTTTCACCAATGGACTAGTGGCTTCATCCGCTTATCCAATAATTTTGCAAAAAGAGCTGGCAATGGGATTCCCAGTCCCAAATTAATTAACAAAAATAGACACTCCTCCATGGTATGTGATTGTTGGACGGCACCCGAAGGATTCGGTTAGCCATGGCTTGTGTAAGCAAAGGTTGGGAGGAGTGTCATCATAATAAAACTAAAATAAAAAGGCACTCCTTCATGGTATGAGATTGTTGGCAGTGCACCCGAGGATTCGGTTAGCCATGGTTTGTGAAAGAAAGGTTGGAAGGAGTGCCACCCAAAAATAAAATAAAATGGGAGCCGCTCTTTGAAGGTTTGTCTGGCAAGGGGGTTAGAGTACCCGCTACCATTCGTTGACAACAACATACACCTCTCAAAACTTTATTTTTATGCTCTCTTTATGTTTTCAAAATAGAAGCTCTAGCACAAATATAGCAATCGATGCTTTCCTCTTTGAAGGACCATTCTTTTACTTTTATTGTTAAGTCAGTTCACCTATTTCTCTCCATCCCAAGAAGCAAACACTTGTGTGAACTGTGCATTGATTCCTACATATTTGCATATTGCACTTGTTATATTACTCTATGTTGACAATATCCATGAGATATACATGTTACAAGTTGAAAGCAACCGCTGAAACTTAATCTTCTTTTGTGTTGTTTCAATATCTCTACTTTGAATTATTGCTTTATGAGTTAACTCTTATGCAAGACTTATTGATGCTTGTCTTGAAGTGCTATTCATGAAAAGTCTTTGCTATATGATTCACTTGTTTACTCATGTCATATACATTGTTTTGATCGCTGCATTCACTACATATGCTTTACAAATAGTATGATCAAGGTTATGATGGCATGTCACTCCGGAAATTATCCGTGTTATCGTTTTACCTCGCTCGGGACGAGCAGAACTAAGCTTGGGGATGCTGATACGTCTCCGACGTATCGATAATTTCTTATGTTCCATGCCACATTATTGATGTTATCTACATGTTTTATGCACACTTTATGTCATATTCGTGCATTTTCCGGAACTAACCTATTAACAAGATGCCGAAGTGCCAGTTCCTGTTTTCTGCTGTTTTTGGTTTCAGAAATCCTAGTAACGAAATATTCTCGGAATCGGACGAAATCAATGCCCAGGTTCCTATTTTACCCGGAAGCACCCAGAACACACGAGAACCCCCAGATGATAGGGTGGCGCGGCCTGGGCCCTGGCCGCGCCAGCCTATGGTGCCACCGCCTCTTCGACCTTCCTGCGCCGCCTCTCCGCCTATAAAAAGCCCCCGGATCGGAAAACCCTACACCAATTGACGAAACTCCGCGAAAGACTCCGGGCGCCGCCGCCATCGCGAAACTCCAACTCGGGGACGAACCTCTCTGTTCCGGCACCCTGCCGGACGGGGAATTGCCCCCGGAGCCATCTCCACCGCCGTCTTCACCGCCATCGCTGCCCCCATGATGAGGAGGGAGTAATCCACCTCCGAGGCTGAGGGCTCCGCTGTAGCTATGTGGTTCATCTCTCTCCCATGTACTTCAATACAATGATCTCATGAGCTGCTTTACATGATTGAGATTCATATGAGTTTGTATCACAATTTATCTATGTGCTACTCTAGCAAAGTTATTAAAGTAGTTCTATTCCTCCCGCACGTGTGTAAAGGTGACAGTGTGTGCACCGTGTTAGTACTTGGTTTATGCTATGATCATGATCTCTTGTAGATTGCGAAGTTAACTATTGCTATGATAATATTGATGTGATCTATTCCTCCTACATATGCATGAAGGTGACAGAGTGTGCATGCTATGCTAGTACTTGGTTTAGTAGCGTTGATCTATCTTACACTAAAGGTTACTTAAACATGAGCATTATTGTGGAGCTTGTTAACTCCGGCATTGAGGGTTCGTGTAATCCTACGCAATGTGTTCATCATCCAACAAAAGTGTAGAGTATGCATTTATCCGTTCCGTTATGTGATCAATGTTGAGAGTGTCCACTAGTGAAAGTGTAATCCCTAGGCCTTGTTCCTAAATACTGCTGCGTTACTATCGCTTGTTTACTGTTTTACTGTGTTACTACTGCTGCAATACCACCACCATCAACTACACGCCCGCAAGCTATTTTCTGGCACCGTTGCTACTGCTCATACTTATTCATACCACCTGTATTTCACTATCTCTTCGCCGAACTAGTGCACCTATTAGGTGTGTTGGGGACACAAGAGACTTCTTGCTTTGTGGTTGCAGGGTTGCATGAGAGGGATATCTTTGACCTCTTCCTCCCCGAGTTCGATAAACCTTGGGTGATCCACTTAAGGGAAAACTTGCCGCCGTTCTACAAACCTCCGCTCTTGGAGGCCCAACACTGCCTACGAGAAAGGAGGGGAACGTAGACATCGGCCGCCGCCGCCAATCCCATCTCGGGGGATTCAGGAGATCGCCTCCGGCACCCTGCCGGAGAGGGGAATCATCTCCCGGAGGACTCTTCACCGCCATGGTCGCCTCCGGAGTGATGAGTGAGTAGTTCACCCGTGGACTATGGGTCCATAGCAGTAGCTAGATGGTCGTCTTCTCCTTATGTGCTTCATTGTTGGATCTTGTGAGCTGCCTAACATGATCAAGATCATCTATCTGTAATTCTATATGTTGTGTTTGTC
>NC_061509.1:231209877-231350558 GCF_022539505.1 Lolium rigidum
TGTGTTATTTTGCTACAGTACTTTATTTTTATTTTTGTGTCTTGGAAGTTGTTTACTACTGTAGCAACCTCTCCTTATCTTAGTTTTGAGTTTTGTTGTGCCAAGTTAAGCCGTTGATAGAAAAGTAAGTACTAGATTTGGATTACTGCGCAGTTCCAGATTTCTTTGCTGTCACGAATCTGAGCCCACTGCCCTGCAGGAAGCTCAGAAAATTATGCCAATTTACGTGCATGATCCTCAGATATGTACGCAACTTTCATTCAATTTGAGCATTTTCATTTGAGCAAGTCTGGTGCCATTTTAAAATTCGTCAATACGAACTGTTCTGTTTTGACAGATTCTGCCTTTTATTTCGCATTGCCTCTTTCGCTATGTTGGATGAATTTCTTTGATCCACTAATGTCCAGTAGCATTATGCAATGTCCAGAAGTGTTAAGAATGATTGTGTCACCTCTGAATATGTCAATTTATATTGTGCAACTAACCCTCTAATGAGTTGTTTCGAGTTTGGTGTGGAGGAAGTTTTCAAGGATCAAGAGAGGAGTGTGATGCAACATGATCAAGGAGAGTGAAAAGCTCTAAGCTTGGGGATGCACCCGGTGGTTCACCCCTGCATATATCAAGAAGACTCAAGCGTCTAAGCTTGGGGATGCCCAAGGCATCCCCTTCTTCATCAACAAATTATCAGGTTCCTCCCCTGAAACTACATTTTTATTCGGCCACATCTTATGTGCTTTTTCTTGGAGCGTCGTTTTGTTTTAGTTTTTGTTTTGTTTGAATAAAATGGATCCTAGCATTCACTTCATGGGAGAGATACACACTCCGCTGTAGCATATGGACAAATATGTCCTTGGTTTCTACTCATAGTATTCATGGCGAAGTTTCTCCTTCGTTAAATTGTTATATGGTTGGAATTGGAAAATGATACATGTAGTAATTGCTATAAATGTTTTGGGTAATGTGATACTTGGCAATTGTTGTGCTCATGTTTAAGCTCTTGCATCATATGCTTTGCACCCATTAATGAAGAAATACATAGAGCATGCTAAAATTTGGTTTGCATATTTGGTTTCTCTAAGGTCTAGATAATTTCTAGTTTTGAGTTTGAACAACAAGGAAGACGGTATAGAGTATTATAATGCTTTCAATATGTCTTTTATGTGAGTTTTGCTGTACTAGTTCATCCTTGTGTTTGCCTCAAATAACCTTGCTAGCCTAAACCTTGTATCGAGAGGGAATACTTCTCATGCATCCAAAATACTTGAGCCAACCACTATGCCATTTGTGTCCACCATACCTACCTACTACATGGTATTTTCCAGCCATTCCAAAGTAAATTGCTTGAGTGCTACCTTTAAAATTCCATCATTCACCTTTGCAATATATAGCTCATGGGACAAATAGCTTAAAAACTATTGTGATATTGAATATGTAATTATGCACTTTATCTCTTATCAAGTTGCTTGTTGTGCGATAACCATGTTTACTCGGGGAACGCCATCAACTCATTGTTGAATTTCATGTGAGTTGCTATGCATGTTCGTCTTGTCTCGAAGTAAGGGCGATCTACACCGAGTTGAATGGTTTGAGCATGCATATTGTGAGAGAAGAACATTGGGCCGCTAACTAAAGCCATGTTCCATGGTGGAAGTTTCAGTTTTGGACAAACATCCTCAAATCTCTAATGAGAAAAGAATTAATTGTTGTTGAATGCTTAAAGCATTAAAAGAGGAGTCCATTATCTCGTTGTCTATGTTGTCCCGGTATGGATGTCTAAGTTGAGAATAATCAAAAGCGAGAAATCCAAATGCGAGCTTTCTCCTTAGACCTTTGTACAGGCGGCATAGAGGTACCCCTTTGTGATACTTGGTTAAAGCATATGTATTGCGGTGATAATCCGAGTAGTCCAAGCTAATTAGGACAAGGTGCGAGCACTATTAGTACACTATGCATGAGGCTTGCAACTTATAAGATATAATTTACATGATGCATATGCTTTATTACTACCGTTGACAAAATTGTTTCATGTTTTCAAAATCAAAGCTCTAGCACAAATATAGCAATCGATGCTTTTCCTCTATGAGGACCATTCTTTTACTTTCAATGTTGAGTCGGTTCACCTATTTCTCTCCACCTCAAGAAGCAAACACTTGTGTGAACTGTGCATTGATTCTTACATACTTGCTTATTGCACTTATTATGTTACTCTATGTTGACAATATCCATGAGATATACATGTTACAAGTTGAAAGCAACCGCTGAAACTTAATCTTCTTTTGTGTTGCTTCAATACCTTTACTTTGAATTATTGCTTTATGAGTTAACTCTTATGCAAGACTTATTGATGCTTGTCTTGAAATGCTATTCATGAAAAGTCTTTGCTTTATGATTCACTTGTTTACTCATGTCATACACATTGTTTTGATCGCTGCATTCACTACATATGCTTTACAAATAGTATGATCAAGTTTATGATGGCATGTCACTCCGGAAATTATCTTTGTTATCGTTTTACTCGCTCGGGACGAGCGAGAACTAAGCTTGGGGATGCTGATACGTCTCCAACGTATCGATAATTTCTTGTGTTCCATGCCACATTATTGATGTTATCTACATGTTTTATGCACACTTTATGTCATATTCGTGCATTTTCCGGAACTAACCTATTAACAAGATGCCGAAGTGCCGTTGTCGTTTTCTGCTGTTTTTGGTTTCGGAAATCCTAGTAAAGAAATATTCTCGGAATTGGACGAAATAAAAGCCCGGAGGCCTATTTTCTCACGAAGCTTCCGTAAGTCCGAAGGAGAGACGAAGAGGGGCCACGGGGCGCCAAACCCTAGGGCGGCGCGGCCCCCCTTGGCCGCGCCGGCCTGTGGTGTGGGCCCCCGTGCCGCCTCTTGACCTGCCCTTCCGCCTACAAATAGCCTCCGTGACGAAACCCCCAGCACCGAGAGCCACGATACGGAAAACATTACCGAGACGCCGTCGCCGCCGATCCCATCTCGGGGATCCCGGAGATCGCCTCCGGCACCCTGCCGGAGAGGGGAATCATCTCCCGGAGGACTCTACACCGCCATGGTCGCCTCCGGAGTGATGAGTGAGTAGTCTACCCCTGGACTATGGGTCCATAGCAGTAGCTAGATGGTTGTCTTCTCCCCATTGTGCTATCATTGTCGGATCTTGTGAGCTGCCTATCATGATCAAGATCATCTATATGTAATTCTATATGTTGCGTTTGTTGGGATCCGATGAATAGAGAATACTTGTTATGTTGATTATCAAAGTTATGCTTATGTGTTGTTTATGATCTTGCATGCTCTCCGTTATTAGTAGATGCTCCGGCCAAGTAGATGCTTTTAACTCCAAGAGGGAGTACTTATGCTCGATAGTGGGTTCATGCCCGCATTGACACTCGGGACAAGTGACGTAAAGTTCTAAGGTTGTGTTGTGTCTGTTGCCACTAGGGATAAAACATTGATGCTATGTCTAAGGATGTAGTTGTTGATTACATTACGCACCATACTTAATGCAATTGTCTCGTTGCTTTGCAACTTAATACTGGAGGGGGTTCGGATGATAACCCGAAGGTGGACTTTTTAGGCATAGATGCAGCTTGGATGGCGGTCTATGTACTTTGTCGTAATGCCCAATTAAATCTCACTATACTCATCATGATATGTATGTGCATTGTCATGCTCTCTTTATTTGTCAATTGCCCAACCGTAATTTGTTCACCCAACATGCTCGTTCGTCTTATGGGAGAGACACCTCTAGTGAACTCGTGGACCCCGGTCCAATTCTCTTTACTGAAATACAATCTACTCGCAATACTTGTTCTACTGTTTTCTCTGCAAACAATCATATTCCACACAATACGGTTAATCCTTTGTTACAAGCAAGCCGGTGAGATTGACAACCTCACCGTTTCGTTGGGGCAAAGTAGTTTGGTTGTGTTGTGCAGGTTCCACGTTGGCGCCGGAATCTCTCGGTGTTGCGCCGCACTACATCTCGCCGCCATCAACCTTCAACGTGCTTCTTGGCTCCTCCTGGTTCGATAAACCTTGGTTTCTTTCTGAGGGAAAACTTGCTGCTGTGCTCATCATACCTTCCTCTTGGGGTTGCCCAACGAACGTGTGAAATACACGCCATCAGGGCGCAAGCGCTTCGACAGCGGCTCGGCCCCTTGCTTGGAAGGCTCCGCCTCGCCCTCCGGACGCGAGGTCGCCTCCTCCTCAACCGCGCCCTGGGACGAGGACCCGACATTCCTCTTCGTCCCGCGCGGGAGTCTGATGAAGTCTCGCGCCTCGGAGTCCGACTCGGTGCACTCCTCCTCATCATCGACCTCCTCCTCTTCACCTTCGGTCATTTCTGGTGGTTCCTTCCCGGCAAGGGGGGGAAGGTGGTCGGCGATTTTCTGCCAGCGCTACATTTGAATCAAGGAAACGAGTCAGAAATGAGAAAATGAGGCCAATCCATGCGGAGTCCCTATTCTAAAATGATACCCGGGGCGCCGGGGTTTCTTCGCAGTAAGGCTGCGAGCCGTCCTCGAAGGAGGTAAAAGTGGCCGTGGTGACCTTGGCGAGCGCCTTCCGGTACTCGCCCTCGTCCCACTCAGTCGCTGTCGACCGGGTGCAGTCGTTTTGCCCCCGGTACTCCCACATGGGGTGAGCTCGGCACCGCAGGGGGATCAGCCGCCGACCAAGCCAGCAGTTGTACATATCGACCGCCGTCAGGCCACTATCCTTCAGCGCCTGGATCGCTTGGCGCATCTCATTTACCACCTCCTCCTGCTCGCGCGGTAGCGACCGGACATTAAGGCGCCGCGGGACGCTTGGCTCGGGGCTGTACTGAGGAATGCAGACCTCGCCGGGAGGAGTGTATTCCTTGGCGTAAAACCAGAAGCGGCGCCACGATGGATCGCGCCTTCTTGGGAAGCGCCATGTCGATGAAGCTCTCCCCGGACTTCACCTGGAAGGTGATCCCGCCGTTCGGGATGAGGGCTTCGCTGTTCTTGCTGGCCCGAGTCGCCCGCCCATGGAAGATGGACACCCATAGCGGGAAGTATGGCGGACAGCCCAAGTAGCATTCGCACAACGCCACGAACAGAGAAATCTGCTGGACGCTGTGCGGCCCGAGGTCGGAGACCTTGATGCTGTAGAAGGCCAGCAGCTGCCGGAGGAAATCGGAAGTGGGGAGAGCGAACCCGCGATCAAGGAAGCTCAGGAAGAGCACGAATTCCCCAGGCCGCGGGAGGGGCTCCACCTCGTTCGCCGGCGGAACCCGCCACCGCTCCTTGTTGAACTCGGGATGACCCCGGACGCAACGTACGGGAGGAGAGACTCCCGCGTGACCTTCGACTTGCCCCAGCCTTTCGTCGCCATGGATACGTGTGAAGCTTGGAATGAAGGTGAGATGGGAAGAAGATGGGAGAAGAGTGCGGAGGAATGACAAACCCTAATCCCAGGGGTGATCCTTTATACCACCCGCACTCGCCCAGATTAAGGATAAAATCTGTTCGTTAAATCATCCCGGAATCGCCGCCCCGCAATCAACGGTCGAGATCCGTGCCGGTTCCGGCTGAGTAGCCGTTAAACTAGCCGTTAGCGGTCACGTCAGGCCCAACGGTCAAACAGCATGCAAGTGTTTCACGCCTCGGTCAACGTGAAATCCAGCCGTTGGCTCCTCCACGTGTCTTCATGGTAAATGCGCGCCGACTGGCCCACGACGACTGGCAGACGCCGACTGTCCTACGCCGACTGGCCCACGACGACTGGCAGACGGTTACTGTCCTACGCCGACTGTCCTACGCCGACTGGCCCACGACAACTGGCAGACGCCGACTGTCCTACGCCGACTGATTGATCAAGGCCTGGTTATTAGAGACTGGCGCCAAATCCGTAACTTTATCTTTGGGAGCCCGGAGGCGATTCAACTTGACCCATGACTGCGCCTCTCCAAGACTTGCCATAAATCTACGCTTCATCACCACCGCGCTCGGGGACTACTGATGGGGATATGCCCATAGGGGGTGGGTCGCCAGTCCCACTCGCCGTGAAGACGAAGGCCCAGGTGGACTGCCAGTCGCCCAAGCGACTGGGCCCAAAGGCGATTGGGCCGCGATCCTAAGGAGAAGATCTGTGCGACTGGATTAGAAGATTACTTGCTAGGGGGTTAACGAATCCCGGATTAATAGCAACGAATATGATTTGGAGTTATCACCATGTAACCCTAGGTCGGGGGTGTCTATATAAACCCCCGAGCTTAAACCCTAGAGGACACTGGATTTGAGATCTAATCTCTCTTTGTAAGCTCACGGCGTAGCCGCCGACTGAGCCCCCCCATTGTAATTCTCCACTGAGCAATAAGATCTAGCAGGACGTAGGCCTTTTACTCTCCGGAGGGGCTGAACCTGGGTAAAACCCTTGCGTCTCTTGCACCTCGACCCGTAGATGGCGATGTTCCCTTCCCCTCGCATCAACGAAGTGCTACCCCCTGTAGCATCTGCCGTGGCCACATCCACGACAAAAACTAAGGTAAAAGATACCCTAATCGATGATATCCGGCAAACGTTTGATAACCTAAGAAGGTTCCGGATGAAACTCAATCCAGCAAAATGTACTTTCGGTGTCCCTGCCGGCAAGCTGCTGGGGTTCCTCGTCTCAAGCCGAGGCATTGAGGTCAATCCGGTAAAGATCCGGGCAATTGAGAGAATGACAATACCGCAGGATCTGAAGGACATACAAAAGTTTACCGGGAGCTTAGCATCGCTAAGCCGGTTCATAAGCAGGTTAGGAGAAAAGGCCTTGCCGCTATATGCTTTAATGAGAAAATCCGACAAATTCGTCTGGACCCCTCAGGCGGACGCAGCGTTCAAGGAGCTGAAAACGATGTTAGCTACCGCGCCAATACTGGCTTCGCCGTTGGAAAGAGAACCAATGTTTCTATACATAGCAGCAACCAACCGGGTTGTGAGTGTTGTTGTGGTAGTGGAGAGAGAAGAGGAAGGAAAAACCATCCAGAGGTCGGTATACTACCTGAGCGAGGTGCTCTCCCTCTCAAAGCAAAACTACCCGCACTTCCAGAAAATGACCTATGGTGTGTTTATGGCCGCCACCAAGCTCAAGCACTATTTTGAAGAACATCCTATGAAGGTGGTGAGTGAAGCGCCCATCTCCGATATCATGTGCAACAAGGACGCTAGCGGCAGGATTGCGAGATGGGCAATACAGATATCACCGTATGTTCCGGTGTACGAAAGAAGAGACGCCATCAAGTCGCAAGCTTTAGCTGATTTTTTGGTCGATTGGGCGGAAATGCAATACAAGCCCCTGGATCGAAGACTCGGAATACCGGGAGATGCACTTTGATGGATCCAAGCTCAAAGAGGGTCTAGGTGCCGGTGTGGTGCTAACCTCACCAAAGGGAGATCATCTCCGATATGTTTTACAAGTGCATTTCGTGGCATCAAACAATGTCGCTGAATATGAGGCCTTGATCCATGGGCTTAAGGTCGCAAAAGAAATCGGTGCACACCGGATCATTTGCTATGGAGATTCAGACCTTGTGGTGCAGCAGTGTTCCGGGATTGGGACGCGAAAGATGCCAACATGGCCTCGTACCGGTTTCACGTGCAAAAGATTGCCGGCTTCTTCGAAGGCCGTGAATTTCACCATGTACCGCGTGCGTAAAATGAAGCTGCGGATGCTTTGTCTAAGCTAGGCTCATCCCGACAAGAAATTCCTCCCGGAATAGCCTTGGCACACTTGAGAGTACCATCAATCAAGCCAAGTCCGGAGTCGGAATCAATTTTTGTACCGGAGTCACACATTGTGCCAATGGATATCGACGAAGGAAACCCGGGGACTGTTCCGGTAAGCTCGGGGACTGTTCCGGTAAGATCGACCGCTACCGCGCCGGTACCGGAAGAAACAATGCTGGTGGATAGCATGGACATAGACGTACCGGTATTCCTGGTTCGGGAGACTCCGTCCTGGGTTAAACCTATCAAGGAATTCCTGGTCAACGGCACCTTGCCGATTGACGAAGATGAATCAAGGAGGATCCAAAGGAGGTCCAAGGCTTACACCATCATCAATGGCGAGATGTACAAGAGAAGTGTTACCGGTGTCCTCCAAAGATGTGTGGAACCGGAAGAAGGAAAGGAAATGCTCGAGGAGATTCACCGAGGAGAGTGTGGACATCACGCTTCCTCAAGGGCGCTGGTAGCAAAGGTGTTCCGGCATGGATTCTATTGGCCAACAGCTTTGGAAAATGCGGAGGATATGGTAAGAAAATGCAATGGGTGCCAGAGGTACGCCAAGCAAAATCATACCCCAGCCTCCGGCTTGAAAACAATACCATTGACTTGGCCGTTTGCAGTTTGGTGCCTAGACATGGTTGGCCCATTCAAAACAAGCAAGGGGAAACATGACCCATATCTTGGTTATGGTGGACAAATTCACCAAGTGGCTAGAAGTCAAACCCATTGCAAAGTGTGATGGGCGCACAACTGTTAAATTCTTGAAAGATGTAATTTTGCGGTATGGATACCCACATAGCATCATCACTGACAATGGCACAAATTTTGCTCAAGGTGAGTTCAAAAGGTTTTGTGAGGACAAGAATATCCGGCTGGATTTGTGCTCAGTCGCACACCCACAAGGCAATGGCCAAGTGGAAAGAACAAACGCTCTGGTGCTTTTCGGTATCAAACCCAGACTCATCGATGCGGTGGAAAAATCGCCGGGGTGTTGGCTCGATGAGCTGCCATCGTCGTCGTGGAGCATAAGAACTACTCCAAACCGGTCTACCGGGTACACTCCATTCTTCATGGTTTATGGAGCAGAAGCGGTCATACCAACCGACATTCTCCATGATTCACCAAGGGTGCAACTCTATAACGAAGAGGAGGTAAAGGAAGCTCGAGAGAACGATGTGGACTTGCTAGAAGAAGCAAGAGAGCTGGCCTTGGCAAGAACAGCCATTTACCAGCAGAACCTCAGACGCTATCACAGCCGGAAGGTTAACCCAAGAGTGTTCCGGGAAGGGGACCCGGTGCTACGCCCGGTGCAGCGCACCGAAGGCAGTGCACAAGCTTTCCCCGCCGTGGGAGGGGCCTTTCATTGTGAGCAAGGCTCTCCACAATGATGCCTACTACCTAATTGATGCACAGGAATGGAAGAAAGGAAAGGCGGACAGGTCCGGAGAGGAGACCAAGCGTCCATGGAATGTAGCTTTGTTGCGTCCTTTCTACTCTTGAAGTTGTGGAGTAAGAAGTTCCTTTTTGTACCTTATATGCTATGAATAAAAGATGTCGGAACCTCGAATGAATCTCGGGGACTACCCCACTAAATTTGCATGTAACTTGTCTATTTTTTCAGTTTACCGGTTGCTTATTGAACGTTTTTCTTTCCGGTTTAGTAGTGTGCTAAACCCTACCGGAGTCTTCGACTCTGCTGCTGTCCGCAAACCGGCTTCATGGCAAGCAAGATAAACCGGTAGGGGATAAGCACATGAACTGCGAAGAGGACGAGCGGGAAAGAACAATCCGGAAAAGTTTAACTAACCCCGGTTATACCGGTTTTTTGCAAAATTTCGAGTTATTTCTAAGTTCAAGAAGATGCTTGTTTTGGTGAAAGAACCTTGTGCTCATACGCCAAAGAACGCCCAGAGAAGGCAGGCAGAGCCAAGGCAAAAGAACCAAATATCCATCGAATTGGATGCGTAAACGATCTAGAAATCTTTGCGATGACAGATAAAAGCAAAACCATGAGCAAATGTGCTAAAGCAAACATAAGATAATTAGCACCGGTATAACATACCGGCGTAAACTGTTGTGCCACAACCAAAAGCAGATTTAGAGTTTTACATCATAAACCCCGGCATACCGGGGTAGAATTTAACAGAACATTGTTTTAAGGCACGCAGGGCCAGATAGTACGGCAAGATAAATCTTAAAGCAGGTAATCAGGCAGCAGGAGCTTCCGGAGGAGCGTCGCCAGCATCAGCATCGTCTAGAGGCTCCTCCTCGGCTTCATCCTCTTCCTCATCAAGATAATCTTGAACGTCAGGAGGGGGAGGGATGAAGGTGCGCATGTCGGCGTACTCCGCGATATGGTACGCACGATCCTGCCGCTTAGCGGTGAGAATCGGGTCCAAATCGGTTTCCGCGCCTTCGCGCACTCCGGTGAGGGCACCCAGGTCGAGCTCGGGGTACCAGGAACAAGCAACGCGGAGGGCAGAATCTGCTCCAGCGCGGGCAGCAGAGCACTGCCACTCACGGATCCTCCTGCCGGCGCCCTTGAGACGGTCGCTGATAAGGGAGAAAGTGTCCGGCACCTCCTCGCCAGGCCAAAGGCTCCTGAAGACCTGGGTAGCTACATCAGGAATATCAGACAGATTGCGGTCTATGGCGCGCATGTGAGACACCCGCGCGTTGAGCGCGACCAGATGGTCATTGGGCGTCCATGGCGCGGCAAGATTCGCTTGGCCCTGGGCAGTGCGGCGCGCGTCAACCTTCTTGACAGCATACTGCTGAGAATCCGGAAAGAGGCCTGCGCAAAGAAAGAAGAAGGCTAAGGAAAGGAATCCGGAAGAAAAAGAGACCGGAAGAAAAGATAGCGAAAAGAAAATGGGAACGGAGGAAAAAAGGCTCGTATGCAGTAGTCAAAGTATATAAAAGAAAAGAACTCACGGTAGGCAAGTGCATCAGTTTGCAGGATTAGCTGGTTGCACTCTTTGTGCTCCTCCTCCAGCCGCGCGGCTTTCTCCTCAGCACCCTTCCGGGCCTTGGCCAGCTCCTCCAGCTCCGCCCGCAGTACCACGTTGGCATTATCGGCGTCCTCCGTAGCCTCGTCCATCTTGGCCGCCGCATCGCCTCAGCGGCTTCGAGGGCCTTGGCATGGTCAAGCCCCAGCTGAATGAGCTGGGACTTGAGCTCCTGGTAGCTGGTCTTGTGGGCGCTCAGCTCCTCCCGATGCTGCCGGATGAGCTGGTCCTTCTCCTCTGCAACGCGGAAAAGGAAATATTAACAAGATTATGCTAATAAATATGAAAAGGAAACTGAGGTAACAGGAGAAAGGAGAAAAGTTATACGTTGGGCGGTGGCGAGCTGCTCCTTGAGAGCGTTAATGGAAGCTTCCGGGATCACTGTGCTGTAAACCGTGACCGTTAGGAGGAAAAAGGTTTCCGGTATGAAATATGCCGGCAGAACAAAAATTTACCTTGGCACTTGTCGTGTGCCTCAGCGAGCTCCCGATGCTCCCATAAGAGCTCCTCAAAGAGGGCCTTCCGAGCGTCGACCGTGAGCTGTTCGTAAAGAAGAAATGAGTTAAGTTTTGCGCTAAGAACAAAGTTCTTAACCCGAAACTCGGGACCGGCGCGATGCCGGTTTTGCGCGTTTCTAAGATGAGTTTTGCGCTAAGAACAAAGTTCTTAACCCGAAACTCGGGATCGGCAATGCCGGTTTTGCGCGTTTCTAAGATGAGTTTTGCGCTAAGAACAAAGTTCTTAACCCGAAACTCGGGATCGGCAAGTGCCGGTTTTGCGCGTTTCTAAGATGAGTTTTGCGCTAAGAACAAAGTTCTTAACCCGAAACTCGGGGACTGACAGTGCCGGTTTTGCGCGTTTCTAAGATGAGTTTTGCGCTAAGAACAAAGTTCTTAACCCGAAACTCGGGGACTGGCAGTGCCGGTTTTGCGCGTTTCTAAGATAAGTTTTGCGCTAAGAACAAGGTTCTTAACCCGAAACTCGGGGACTGGCAGTGCCGGTTTTGCGCGTTTCTAAGATAAGTTTTGCGCTAAGAACAAGGTTCTTAACCCGAAACTCGGGGACTGGCAGTGTCGGCTTTGCGCTAAGTTTTTAAGTTAAGTTTTGCGCTAAGAACAAAGTTCTTAACCCGAAACTCGGGGACTGGCAGTGCCGGCTTTGCGCTAAGTTTTTAAGTTAAGTCTTGCGCGAAGAACAAAGTTCTTAACCCGAAACTCGGGGACTGGCAGTGCCGGTTTGGCGCTAAGTTTTTAAGTTAAGTCTTGCGCGAAGAACAAAGTTCTTAACCCGAAACTTGGGGACTGGCAGTGCCGGTTTGGCGCTAAGTTTTTAAGTTAAGTTTTGCGCTAAGAACAAGGTTCTTAACCCTAAACTCGGGGACTGGCAGTGCCGGTTTTGCGCTAAGATTTTAAGTTAAGTTTTGCGCTAAAAGCTGCGCTCTCACCACAAAACTCGGGGACTGGGAAGATAGACCAGAGAGAAACCGGCATGAAACTAAAGAAAAGATAGAACAAATCCGGAAGCAAGGAAACCGGTAGCAATTGAGAAAAGTTAGAAAAACGTACCATCAAGTTGTTCGTGGCATCATACCACGCGCTGTCGAGCTCTTTCACGGCGCCGCGGAGCCGCATGAAGTGCTCCTCGGACGACCGGTCCCCAACCGGATCGGTGCCGGCAGCTCTGTCCTTGCCCGAGCCGCGGGTCGCCGGAGTCATGTCCGCGGCGTTCCACTTCTGGGCGTAGGGCAGGAGATGCCCCGAGTCCCGGCCTCGGCGTTGAAACTCGCAATACGGCCAAGAAGACCGGTGGCCTTCGTGGCGGTATCCCCGGCGGCCTTGGAGACATGCAGCACCGCGAGGCCGCCGGCCGGCGAAGGGGCACTAGAGGCCGTCGCCTTCCCCTTGATAAGCTTGGAGGTCTTGGGCGGCGGCGCGGTAGGAGCGGCCCCGAGAGGTTTGGCGCGAGGAGCACCCGGTGGCGGCATGAGGATGGTTCGTGGAGATCGGGGAGCGCCGGGCGCGTCACCCGGTTTGGAACCTTCCGGCGCGGAAGATTCCGGCGCGGAAGTTGTCGTCTTTTCAAGGACGGGAGGAGCCGGAGGCTCCGCCCGCCCGGCAGCTTCTTCTCCGGCGCCGATGTTGCCGGCGCCGTATCCCGGTTCTCTCGGAGGGAAGGAAGGATCCTCCTCCGTGCGGTGATCTGATGATGAAGGGGCCGCACGCCCCGAATTTGTTGTGCCCCCCGAAAGGGAGGCAGAGGTGTTGCCGGCACCAGATGGTGCCGGGCTTGAGCGAGGAGGAGGGGTTGAAGTCCTTGCAGAATCTTCAGAGCCCGATGGCCTTGGGCCAAGCTTGAGCGCTGGGCTGAGAAAAAGAAAGAAAGACAGTTAGAAAAGAGCAACCGGAAAAAGAACTTGGCAAAAAAGAGGCAAGCCGGAAGATGAAAAACTTACCCGGAAGAAGTTGGCATCGCCTTGCGCCCGTAGCGACGCATGCCCACTTGCTTCTCCCCCACGGGCTCGGTCCGGAAGCGCTTGGAGGGGGGGGGGCCTGGCTGCCACCGGCATCAGATGCCGGCTGTTTGTTCTTTTGGCCCTGGGCCATGAGTTTGTCCACAAACTCAGAGCCCGCCTCGGCGCGCAGGGGCGGCACGCGCTCATGGATCTATGGATTGAATATGGCTAAGAAGCAAGTTGTAGGAAAGCGATAACGGAAAAGTAAAAGAAACCGGAAAAGAAAATACCTCAAGCATGGTCAAGTCATCGGAGGACCCGGTTGGCTCCGGCGGAGTCCGGCCAAGGTGCGCAGCCGGGTCCTCGCCCATCTTCGCATCCTTCCAAAAAATGTAGGGATCTGGGTCGAAGGAGTCAAGGGCGCGTTTCTGGCAAGGTCCTCGCCGCTCTGCTTCAATGAGGGGGAAGCGGTCCTTGGCCTGAAACATTAAAAAAGAAGATTAGCAAGAGCAAAAAGCTACCGGCCAAGAACAACCCCAATCGCATAATCCCTTACTTCTTGGGTCGGAGGGTTAGTAGTGCTGAGGGGGAGGAGGCCCCATTCCCAGTCAAATGGCATAGCAGTTTGGCAAATCTGCTTAGCCTTGCGAACAACGTCCTTCTTGCTAAGCGGACGGCCTGTGATCTTGGTAGGATCGCCTGGGCCATACATCTCGCTCATCCTATGTGCGCGGCGCTTTAAAGGAAGCACCCGGCGTGAAATAAAGGTGCGGATGATATCATCCGAGCAGATGTTGGTCTCCTTCTTCAAAGAGGCCAAGAAGCGTACCACCCGGTTGGTTTCGGCATGATCCGTCTTCGGGTTGTAGCTCCAGTTGGTTTTGCTGGGAGGCCTCGCTTGATAAGGAGGAAGATCAATAAGATCGGCACGGCCGCTGTTCTTCACATAGAAAAAGGTTCCTTGCCAGACGCGGCAGGATTCGAGGCCGGCAAATTTAAGGAAAGGGCTCCCCTGGCGAGAGCCAACGATACAAGATCCGCATTCCACGGGCGGCTTGGGCTTAGGGATCTCCTTGCCCTGAACGGAGTTGATCCGCAAGCAAAGAAACGGGCAAACGTCTCACGAGTGGGACGAATGCCGATATAGGCCTCCATGAAGGTGGCATAGCAAGAAAGGTAGAAGATGGCGTTGCCGGGGAGATGGTGAGGTTGGAGTTCGTAGAAATCTAAAAACTCCCGGAAAAAAGGGGAGGCAGGAAGGCCGAAGCCACGCTCAAAGTGAGCAAGAAAAACAACATATTCATCGGGCTCAGGGTCCGGTTCGATTTCGTCGTCAGGAATCTGGCAAGAGACTCCTTCCGGAATCCTTCGGGACCGGTATAACCAGTCAATCTCGAATTCGGTGACACTGGAGCCCATCCAGGCCCCGCGGGTGATTGGGGAAGGTTCTGCGCCAGATGATTGGCTGGAGCTACTAGAGGCTTGGCCAGAGCCACTCTCTTCTTGGCTACCGGAAGCTTGGCTAAAGCTACCGGATTCTAGATGGCCACCGGATTCTTGATGGCTACCGGATCCCCGCGGGTTGCCGGAATCGGTCTCCATCGGATCTGGAGCGGTGGACTCACCGGGAGATTGATTACGGTGTCTAACAGAAAGGGAAGAAGAAGATGCGGAGGAAGATTCCTCGTCAGACATTAGATGGGAAGGCGAAAAAACAGAAATCCCACACTTGGACCCCGCGTGAAGATCTACGAGTAAGAAGAAAACCAAAGAAAAAGAGGAAATAAGAACACCGTAGACCCAAGATCCGAAAAGCAAGCAAATAGCGAGCAAAGCAAGATTTGTACCAACCTTGAGCGGCGCAGCCGCTGAGGAAGGTGTTCGCCGGTGGTGGAGCGGACCTGCGGTCGCCGACGAGCACCGTCGACGGCGAGGCGGAGAAGCTCGCGAAGGAGCGAGAATGCAGCGAGCGCGGTGGAGCTGCTGCAAGAGATTCCCACACAGCAAGGTCCGGCGGAAGCACGGCGTGAGTTCGCCGGGCGCCGGAACTGGAGCAAGCAACGGCGGACGGAGAGCGGCGGAAGCACAAAGGCGAGGAGCACTGTGCGCGAAAGATGAGGAATGCGAAGAAGAGGAAGAAGAAGGAGCAGTTGTGCTTATAAAGGATAGTGAGGATGGGCTGAAAACCGCTGGGCCGCGGCGGTTCGCCTCGCGGGCCGCGACGGTTCGCGCCACGGGCCGCCACGTGGCGAAGAGGTACACGCGAAAAAAGAGGAGGCCACACGGAGGCGCATACGGGATCCAAAACGGCTAGTGGGATCCGCAGTGGTGCATTAAATGGGCGCGCGGGAGTCGAAGCGAAGTGACAACTGACACTGGCGTGACAGTTAACAGTGCGCATGTCACTGACAGGCGCGGGGCCCAAAATATTCTCGACACCGCCGAGGAAGTATTTAATGACCATAGATGCCGGAGGATAAGACACCGGATAATACCTTAAGGAGAAGAGATAGCGATGATCTGGGCAAAGATGCCGGATCCAAGCCTAAGGCCGGATAGATTAAACCGGTATCCTAAAAAGAACTCGGCATGGTCTGTTGGATAGGATCCGCCAGACTATACCAGCTTCGGGGACTAATGTTGGGGGGATGACCCCCGGTATGCCAAAGGCGTGCCAAACCGGATGGTTTGAGCCATCAAGATACCGGTTTGATGTTCGTACCGGAACTTAAAGATAAGAACTTAGCTAAGAGGAGCTAAGTTCTTATCCCCAAGAGGGGTATGCCGGAACCAGGTAAGAAGATACCGGGTTACCGGAAGAACGAGCAGGTCGGCAGGACTGGTCAAAGATTCTCTCCAGAGCTAGAAGACAAAGATGAGCTAAGCAAAGTAACATTAGACGAAGGGCTGACGATAAAGAGAAGGATGACGGTCAAAGAAGCCGGAGGACGTCAGCATCTCTGATTAAAGAGGACTCCGGTGTCTTCTATGATTAAAATAGCTTTGTAAAGTAGTTTGTCTAGTCAAAGATGCCATTAGGGTTTCTTGCCCTGTAAGCCACCTCTCCCCTATATAAGGAGAGGGGGTCGCCCTTTTTATAGAGACGCGCGCATGAACACCGAAGAACTTGTACTGAGAAACTTGTAGCCTGTTGAGATCAATAAAGATGATGATCTAGAGCGAGTTCTTCCTTATGTCTTTCTTCTTCAACCTCTAGCCTTGGCTAAGTTCTTGAGGAAACCATCCGGAAGTTCATCCCATCTAATCACAAACCCTCCCCCGAATCCTCTTGCGTCCATTCGGCCCCAACTTAAGCCATCCTATGGCATCTGTCCGTTCACCACGACGACAGACGCACATCATCCAACAGATTTCTTTATTCGTGGCACTGTGTGAGTGCCACCTCTGTTGCCCCCCGTATTTTCCGCTGTGGCTATCATACTTCCATGTCCGAGGGACGCGCAGGAGCAAGAGCGATCCGTCACTGGTGGCGGTCGGCTGGATCACCTTCCAGGTGAAGCCCGATGAGTTCTTCATCGACATGACGCTTCCCAAGAAGGCGTAGAGCCAGTGGCATACGTATTGGTCCTACGCCAAGGAGACGACACCGAAGGTGAAGTCATCATCGCCCAATACACCACTTAGCCGAGTAAGCCTCGGCGATTAAATGTGCAGTCGCTGCCTCAAGAGGAGGAAAAGGTGGTGAGGGAGCTGCTCGCCCGATAACCTATCATGCAGTTGGGCACCAATTCCTGATATTCTATTAGGCCAGACAAAACTGCATGTTAACTCCATATTCTTGTTTGCAATATCACACACAACATCCCACACATGTTTAGGTAAAATAGCATTGGACTTCCAACATACTCGTGCTCATTAGCCCATAATATTCTGCCTTAAGCTGAACCGTGACCATCTTAGGTATATAAGTTATAGCCCTATTATCTTGAGGTTGGGGAGGGCATGCATGAGCGGGGGAGAACTGCCGCCGGCGCTCGTCTGTTTAGAAAAGAAGGAGAAGGGATCGAGCAGAGCGATTGACAAAAGAAGGAATCAGGGATAACGAGTGGAAGACGAGTATGGGGTGGGCTGGTGCTGTGTTTTACTTGAGGGGTCTTTTTGCAAAACAACACGGCCTAGGTCCCACTCAACGTCATGTTAGCTAATAGTGACCGTGTGTGAACCTCCGATGCGTATTCAGTGACCGTAAATTTCTATTTCTATTGTAAAATGATGAAACTGATTTTGCTTGACATTGACAAGGTCGACGACGGATTTAACTCTTTATCCTCACATGGCCTACTTTCATCATCGGAGTGCTAACATGAGGTTGGCGTAAACCCAGTCCATTGGCGCATTTCGGGTTACCATGTGGAAAAGCGAAGATTAAAATCCTAGCATTATCCCGTCTTCCCCGCCTCTTCCGGCCGAATCACCACCTCCCGCCATGCACTGCCTCGCCCCGCACTTCCTCCTCCTCCTCCCGCTCCCCACCGCCTCCCGCCACGCGCTCCCCCAGGCCCCGCCGCCGCCCTCTCTCCTCCCGCCGTCGCGCCCAGCCCAGTCCCGCCCCGCCCCGCTCCACCTCCCCTCCGCGCGCTCCCCGTCCCGCGCCGCCGCGCCGGTGTCAGACGACGACGACGACGAGGAGGAAGCCGACGAGGAGGACGACGACGAGTTGGAAATCCACGACGTAGACGCGGAGTACGACGAGGACGAGGATGAGGAAGGAGAGGATGGCGGTGAGGAGCTGGAAGAGGAGAGTGGCGGCGAGTACGACGGGGAGGGGGGCGCGGCCGAGGATTCCCGAGAGGAAACCGCGGCGCGGAGGCAGCGCTCCGAGGATTACAAGTCGCAGCAGGTGGCCAAGCTCGTCGCCGAGGTGCGGGAGTTCGGCGAGGATATGATCGACTACAACGAGCTCGCCGGGATCTACGACTTCCCCATCGACAAGTTTCAGGTACCTGACCGACCTGGATGAGCTAATTCTAGCTGCATTGAGCTTTGATGAGTGTTTTGTCGGATTTGGAGTACCGAAATGGTTTGCATTTTGAGCTAGCAGTCACACACATGTGATTCTTTACTGCGCTATATTTTAAGTTTGTAGTTTCTCGAATCCATCGATCTATAAGGATAAAAAATGATGATAATTGCCTTAATTCCGCTAAGGAAAGGGAGAAATAAGCAAAAGAATTATCAAAAAAATCTAACCGTTCCCTCTAATTTATAATAGAAACCAGTGACAGTTGATTTTACATCCGCCATAAGAAAAGGGAGCAATATGCTAAAATTTATCAGAAAAAACATCTAACCCTTAATTTGGTGGATGCTAGTTTGAAAGGCTTACATTTATAGTTTGCTAGAGATATAGGAATATGGGAAACTTCTAACATTGAATTAGTTGAACCTAATTTTAAAAGCTCATATTTTGTTGGTCAAATTATTAGTCAAAGTTCTACCTCGAAATCCGTGATGGCCTTATATACAAAAACAGAGGGAGTACACAAAAAGTCTATACCATATTGCTTTCATTTTTCTTACACTGCTTCCTATCTTATTTTAGCGCCTGGCTATACAAGCATTTCTAAGAGGCTCGTCCGTCGTAGTTTCTGCACCTACAAGTAGCGGAAAGACACTAATTGCAGAAGCTGCAGCTGTTGCAACAGTGGCCAGAGGAAGGCGTCTCTTCTACACAACACCGTTGAAGGCCTTGTCAAATCAGAAGTTCCGCGATTTCCGGTAAAAGGCTCCTTTCATGATTCATGTCCTTCCTTTTGCAGGCTTGTGATAACCTGCGGAATTTATCTTTTGTCTTGTGTTTTTTGGGACATGCCTAGAGTTATCATCTTAATGGCATCTTCATGCTCCCAACAGACGGAGAGCCTTGCAAACCGCCCCCCTTTTCTTCATAAAATTGAGGCATACAATGAAATGCCTACCTTAAACTCTACCCCGCTGGATCCGGCGGCATAAACCACAAAAGTGAAGATGCTCCTGCATCTTTTCTTATCTAGTTGTTTTGCTATGTTATAAAGTTATATCTTGCATGCTGTCAATTCTTGTGAAACTTGAAACTCTAGAGAGTTGCAAGTCCACTGTCCATATGATGAGTTCTGGAGAACATTTATGACTGCTGGAAAATTCCATAGCTGGGCTGTTGGAGTATTAGAGTACTGCAAGGCTGAGAGTCTTATATAATTTACCTAGATGGTCAGATTCTGATTAATAAATTTATTTTGATACATTGTCGTTGTATAATTATTTCAGGAATACCTTTGGTGATCATAATGTAGGTCTTCTTACAGGAGATTCTGCTATCAATAAAGATGCTCAGATCCTAATAATGACGACAGAGATTCTGCGTAATATGCTGTACCAAAGGTATCTATGCATGGATGACATATAATGTGATATAATTGAGATGCTACAAGTATTCACGCTGTAGCATACTGTTACTACTTTGACAATTTGCTACTTCCACTACTGCAATTAAATATTGCAGAGCATTCTGTGACAGGAATAGTTAGAGTATACCATAGTTCAACTTTACCTATATACGTGTTCAGTATTTCCCAAGTTGTGCATGTGCCGTTGAGGTAGTATTTGGGGGTTCAGGTGGGGAGATTAAGCTTTAGTGGTAGTTAACTATTGATTGTAACTGATGTTGCTTGTCCTGTTTCTGAAAGAATCCCGTCTTTTATTTGAACTGCAGTGTTGGTATGTCAGCATCCGAAGGTAGATTATTTGAAGTTGATGTCATTGTTTTGGATGAAGTCCATTACTTAAGTGATATCTCACGCGGTACTGTTTGGGAAGAAACGGTATGCTATTTTAAAACTCTCTTTGTCATCTCCATGAGTTCACATTGGTCATTTGACTTACCTATTTTGACCACATCCTTAGGTGATATATTGTCCAAAGGAAGTCCAGCTTATATGCTTGTCTGCCACCGTCGCAAATCCTGATGAATTAGCTGGCTGGATAGGTCAGGTAACTGTTCGCATCTACACAACTAGTGGGATTACCTGTGTTGTCATTGTTTTGATTTTTGCAGTAGCATGATAGGTGTAAGAGTTTCTCCAGCTCCCACTTTAAATGGATGTATTTGGTGATTAGCACCAGAAATACATGTGCAGTTTCGTTCTAAGAAAAGTACATTCACAAGCAAACTTGGTACATTCACAACCAGAAATACATGTATGCTTGTGCAAATGTTGGGTCCATACATTGTGATCTTCCTTTATTTCTGGTCTTGCAACGCTAATTTTGTGTTTGCGAAAATAACTCTTATGCTGTCTCTTTGTAGATCCATGGAAAAACAGAGCTGGTGACATCGAACAAACGTCCTGTTCCACTAACTTGGCACTTCTCGAAGAAATTTGCACTTCTACCCCTTCTCGATGAAAAGGGAAAGAAAATGAATAGGTAGCCACCTTGTTCTTGTTGGCACCATACGCTAGCTTACTTTTTAAACCACATGCCTATAAAGAAGTGTTACTATCGATATTCATCCAGCTGCCTTGCTTATTTTAACCATATCCACCGCTTTTGATAAATTGGACCATCCCATCAGAATGTGGGCAACTGCCATTAATTAATCTGAATAGGTGGATTCTATCTGCTAAAAAGTTAACCGTCTAATCTGAATAGTTTCCTCTCTGTGCCTGTGTGCGCGAGCGCCTGTTTACCAGTTGTCCAGTATCAGAGTCAGGAGTTTGCTAAATTGTTACAAATATTAGTCGGGCACAAGACATATGAAGGGCCGTTTAATGTCTATTGATATCTTATGGTACTTGTGTTGTTTGGTCATTTGGGCATAACATAGCTGCACCTTTAGGCAGCTAAAATGGAAATATGTGCGCGTTATGTATAATAGATATTCTCAGCTTCTAAATAAGTGGGTTCATCTGAACCTAGTAGGGCCTAATTAGGTCTGCCTTGCTTACACCATTGGCTATGTTCATCCGGGTTAATATTATTGGATTATCAAAAATAATACTAGAAGTGTATCAAAGGCATAATGAGTTCTTAATTTTTTTCTTGAACATGCACCCAAGAGCATGTCATTTTGTATTAGGAGAAAAATTCATGACACGGGAATCTTACAAATCGGCAAAATCAAAAGGAAAACAAAACAAAACAAAACAACCTAGGTTATCAAAGGAAAAGCAGAGAAACTTAGAACAAGATATACACCTAGCTAGCTTCCTAACTTCTTCAGATTCTATCTGGTTATCTCTTGTGCATTCTAATATTACCTTCATGCACATTGTTTATGTCAGTACCTAAGCTAAGCCATCTATATATCCTTTTATTCTATTCATACAGGAAATTGCGAATGTCTCATGTCCAGAACATATCTTCTCCCAAAAGTGAATACTACTACGTGAAAGGAAAGAGGAAACTTAGAACAAATAAAAATGAGCAAGGTAGCAGAAGCCCGTTGGACATATCAAAACAAGTTCAATTGTCCAAGCACGAGGTCACCAATATGCGGCGTTCCCAGGCATTGACTAGAATTCATTTTTGACTTGCATTTTCACATAATGGCTTAAATTTCTCCATGTTTTTTTGCTAGACCAAATGTGATATTTTTATCGAAAATGGAAAAGCTTTATTACCCCTAACCTCTGTGCTATGACTAATGGCTGTCATTTCCTGATTACCTTACCGTGCAGGTTCCACTAATACGTGACACTTTGTCACAGCTTTGGGAAAGCGACATGCTTCCAGCAATCTGGTTTATCTTTAGTAGAAGAGGATGTGACGCAGCCGTTGAATATCTCGAGGATTGTAGACTTTTGCATGATTGTGAGGCTAGTGAAGTTGAACTGGAACTTAGGAGGTTCAGGATGCAATATCCTGATGCTATCCGGGAAAATGCTGTGAAAGGACTCTTGCGAGGTGTTGCTGCCCATCATGCTGGTTGCTTGCCACTGTGGAAGTCCTTTATTGAAGAGCTATTTCAGCGTGGCCTTGTTAAAGTAGTCTTTGCGACAGAAACCCTTGCTGCTGGGATCAATATGCCTGCTAGAACAGCCGTGATATCTTCTCTCAGCAAAAGAATTGATGCCGGGCGCCAGCTCTTAACCCCAAATAACTTATTCCAGATGGCAGGTCGTGCTGGAAGGAGAGGGATCGACACAGTTGGGCATTCTGTTCTTGTTCAGTCTACTTATGAAGGGCCTGAAGAATGTTGTGACGTTATCTTTGCTGGACTTGAGCCACTTGTTTCACAATTTACCGCATCATACGGGATGGTTTTGAATCTCCTTGCGGTATGTATCCTGCTGTAGTATATCTGTATATTTTCTTGTTTTCTCCATGTCCTTATCTTCAATTGTGTCGTCCAGGGCTCTAAAGTTACTCATAACAATAAAGGACTGGGTGATGTCAAGGCTAAACGTTCTGGAAGAACATTAGAAGAAGCTCGGAAGTTAGTGGAGCAAAGCTTTGGGAATTATGTAGGGAGCAATGTGATGGTTGCTGCTAAAGAAGAGCTTGAGAGAATACAGAAAGAAATACAATATCTCTCTTCTGAAGTTACGGATGAATTCATTGACCGGAAATGCAGGGAGGAATTATCAGAGGAACACTATACGGAGATCTCTTTTTTACAAAATAAATTAAAGGTAAATTTATTGTTTGCTTTGATTTCTCTATAGTAGTTCAATAACATGGAAGTCAATCTAATGTATCTGATACTGTTTAAACACCACCTACTTTAGATAATAAATGATAATCCCACTTAGAAGTAATATACTATCTGTGTCAATGTATTGATGACAAATAAGCATGATACACATTATCATGGTTCTTTGATAATCGTATATATTGCATGGAGCTCTTTAA
This sequence comes from Lolium rigidum, assembly GCF_022539505.1. Lineage (NCBI taxonomy): Eukaryota > Viridiplantae > Streptophyta > Magnoliopsida > Poales > Poaceae > Lolium > Lolium rigidum. The sequence continues at coordinate 231,232,949 of NC_061509.1, forward strand.
TTTACCAGTACTTGATTTGCATGTTTACAAATAGAATAATTTGCCTTCAGGCACTATGGGATTTTAGAGAACACTTCAAAATCTAGATGATCTTAAGTATACACAAGTCCCCTCTTTGTTTTTAGCAGTCCTCTGGTTTCAGTCTGGCTACCAACTTGTTTTTTCAGGGCTCAGTTTAGGATTATGTTGGCAGTCATAGATTTTGGTCTTTTCCCAGGCCATCCATTTCATTGGAACCTGAGCTGTAGTTTTTGGTTTGTTTATATTGTAACTGAAACTAAAACGACACACTGAAACCCTTTCTATCTTGATGCAAAAAATGTTCAGCCATCCTACGTGCTCTACAAAAAACCGCACCATGTGGGCACTTGAATTTATGTAACATGCTAATATTGACATATAGCTTTGCTAATAGAAGTTAAACCTAAAATGATGCACCCACTGTTAAAGCCCAATCACTTCAAGCCATTGACACTTACGAGAATCCGAGTAAAAGTTATTTACATAATTAAAGGTGTTTTTGCATAACCTGTTGATCGAAGTACTGCCCATCCTGTATTATTTATTAAACCTTATATGTTCTGCACACTTATTCCTCAGGAAGAGAAGAAGATAAGAAATGAACTGAAAAAGAGGATGGAAGTAGAGAGAATGGCTGCATGGAAAACTCGGCTACAGGAGTTTGAAAGTGGCTACCTTCCTTTCATTTGCTTGCAGTATAAAGATAAAGATTCAGTTCACCACACAATTCCTGCTGTTTTTATTGGAAGCCTCAGCTCCTTTGATGATCAAAAGATTGTGAGCATGGTGAGTGAATAGGTTATATACTCTTCCATGCAAGATGTAGAGGGAAAAGCTGGATGGTTTTACTTGGGGATTGTTTACATCTCTTATTGTTCATCTCTTTGAAGAACTTTAAGCATTAATTATTAGATTTCTCTGACAATATGAGTGCCGAAGCACACTAGTGTATATCCTTTGATGTTTATGTATCTATAATTTTGTTGGCCATGCCCTGAGGTTTTAAATATGAAAGTTTTCTTCTGTATCTGTCTTCGTGATTTATGCCATTCTCTTTTTTTTTGATTAATGTCCTTCTCGTGTGTTCTTACCAAAATAACAATTGCAGCTAGAAGATGATTCTACTGGCGCAGACAAGCAGGAAGTTGATAGTGAGGAACAGCTTCATTACCCATCCTACTACGTTGCTTTGAGTTCGGATAATGCATGGTATCTGTTCACAGAAAAATGGATAAAAGCTGTTTACCAGACAGGTTTACCCGCTGTTCCTTCAGTGGAGGGTGGGCCACTCCCCAGAGAAACCCTGAAGCAGCTCCTTTTGCGTGAAGATATGATTTGGGATAAAATTGCAAAATCTGAACATGGTTCTTTGTTATGCATGGATGGATCCCTAGACACATGGTCATGGAGTCTTAATGTTCCTGTGCTTAATAGCCTCTCAGAAGATGATGAGGTTTGCACTTACTCCTTGACCTTCCTGATATTTTGTGCTAGGGTTATTGCAAATTAGTTCTCTGTTGGTATCTTCAAAAGATATCCATTTCTCAAAAGATTCACTGGCCAATTCTTCCTTTGTCCCATCTGTGTCTTCTGAATTCTGATAGGTTAGTCAATCATAGTGGTATTACGGTATTACCATAGGAGTCCACTGTGATACTGAATTTATTTTCAATGTCTATAGACAACCAATGCAACATTCACATGCTCATTTTATATGATATCATGTAATACTTTTCAAATAGTGTCTGATATGACAGTTACGGATTATCACTTGCAACTTGAAGCTCTGTTGACGTTTTAGCCAGTTTGCATTAAAATTTCTTTATTACTCTTCACAGGTAGAACGATTCTCCCAGGAACATCAAACCGCTGTAGAATCTCACAAGAAACAGAGGAGGAAGGTTTCACAATTGAAGAAAACAATCAGGAGTACTAAGGGTTTTAGAGAATTTCAAAAGATCATTGACATGAGAAACTTTACAAAAGAAAAGATTGAGCGTTTGGAAGCCAGATCCCGTCGTTTAACTAGACGCATAATGCAAATTGAACCAACCGGTTGGAAAGAATTTTTGCAGGTAACCATCTATGATTTTCTATGTTTGATGAATCTATTTAATTGAACTACTCTGTATATGGTTGTCAAAAGCACTGCAGTAGCTCTGGCACTGTATCATATTCTGTAGAATATATTGGGTTAGTTGCTTCCACTTCATGCAGGAAGTAACTATGTAGCTGAACACATGAGATAGAAAACTTTTTTTTTTGAAATTTTCACCTGGGGGGAGAGAGTCCCCACCTGAATTTCATTGATGGCAAAGTCCTTTTTAGGGTTCAGAATTACAAGCTGAGAAATGGTTCCGCCATAGCATGGCATCCTCTTTGTGTGCAGGGCTTTTAAACCTGTGCAACCAGAGGGATAAGTCTGAAATTACATTAGCGATAGAGGTTCGAGGGGTTATGAGCTGGTTCCTGAAGACAAGCGCGTTCCTGGTGTCCCAAATGTTCCACATGACGGTGAGAAGCACTGAGAGCCAGACAGAGGAAGGCAGTGGTGTTGCCACAACATATTAAAGCCATTGTAGCATCTGCTGCTGCTTCTGGTTGTGTCCCCTTTTGGCCCCAGCCAGTGCTCCTTTTCCACCTTCCATTATTCTCTACACCGGTGCTCACAGACTAACTAAACCCTCAGCCCTCTATAAAATGGCATGATTTGACGAGGGTGTTCAAACTCTTTTAGATTAATTAGTATGATTGCACAATACTAAGCCTTACGCTTGCCATCGATTAGTAGTTTCTTAGAAATTAATTTGTAAATGGATGTTTACCAGATTAGTAAAGTCATACAAGAAGCAAGAGTGTTAGATATCAATACCCAGGTAATCTATCCTTTGGGTGAGACGGCAGCAGCCATACGAGGGGAAAACGAACTCTGGCTTGCTATGGTTCTTAGGAACAAGGTCCTTTTGGATCTGAAGCCATCTCAACTGGCAGCAGTTTGTGGAAGCTTAGTGTCAGAAGGGATCAAGCTTCGTCCATGGAAAAATAGCAGGTACAAACTTCAACAACACTTGTTTCTCATGCTTACAACTTGTTATTGCCTATTTCTTGTAAAAGCCAACTATTATGTCATGTTTATCTCTGTACAGCGGTCCCTATTCTTTGTTGGTGCAGCCCAAATTTGTGAAAAATGCACTGGCATGTAACATAAATCAATTGGACCATCAATTCTACATGCTGTGCTAAATTGTGGGCCAGCACATTGGCTGTCTCAAATATGCTTTATATTGGCGCAATTCAAAATAAGTTCAGAAACTGAACTCTCCAAATTATCGACCAGTCTGCTCCAGCAATAAAATATGTTCATCCAATCAGTTTTCAACATCTGTTATCCTTTACATAAAGTGAGAACATGAGCTCGGTGTACTCAATATCCAGCCCAAAAATTGTTGACGTTTTTGAATAAGAACACATCCTGATATTTTATGCTAACACAATTGTGGTGATTGCTTGAATTCGCAGTTATGTGTATGAACCGTCTTCAGTTGTTATCGGGGTTATAAATTACTTAGAAGAGCAGAGAAATTCACTCCTCGATCTCCAAGAGAAACATGGTGTAAAGGTTTGGCACTTGATCTTCCTGTTTCCCTTGTATTTTAATCAAGAGATCGACAGTTGCTCTAGTTACCATTCTCATCTGCCTGCTTCTCGGCATACAGATACCCTGCGACATTGATACCCAGTTTGCTGGAATGGTTGAAGCCTGGGCGTCAGGGTTGACTTGGAGGGAGATAATGATGGACTCTGCAATGGATGATGGAGATTTAGCCCGTTTGCTCAGACGAACAATGGATTTACTAGCTCAGGTATATTATCAGGCATGCAGATTCCTTGTACCTCCAGTCTGTTGTGAATTTGCTGTCGTTTTTTTTATGTTGATATGGATTTTTTGGTTCCTGAGGTTTGATGATAATGTATTATGTTAATGCTGTACCTTCTTGATTTTTCTGGGTAACCTCGCAATCCTTAATCTCTATATTATGATTTGCATACATTACATAACACTCTTATAACTTCAATTCCAGATTCCAAAATTGCCAGACATAGATCCTGCTCTCCAAAAGAACGCACAGATTGCTTGCAGCGTCATGGATCGAGTACCACTAAGTGAGCTTGCTGGCTGAAAGCCTGAAAGCTGTCAGTACCACATTGGTCATTTGTTGTAGGTAGGCAATTCTTTGTTGTACCACGGTCAGATGGTTAGCAATTAGTTGAAGCCTAATTTTGTAAGGGATTGTTGATATTTTGTACATCAAGTTCCATTTCTGAACAGAATTGTACCTATTGTTGTCGATATGGATCACATATAAAGAAATGAAGAAAGGAACAAATGCCAACAATTCATTATGTACAGTCTGCAGCTAACCTATACCTCCAAAAGATCAAAAACCAATTCAAACCAATGCAAAACAATCATCATTTACACCTTCCCATGCATCCTATTCCTCATCACTACTTGAATCAGAGTCTGCATTGTCCTTCATGAAGTGCGCCGGCAAGTTTGGGAATCTTGGCATGACCCTCTTCCTTCTGCTATCTGCCTCTTCCGGTGGTTTCTGCGAGGGTGCTGCAGCACCATCAGCTGCCCCCTTAGCAACGTCAGCTGGCCCCTTAGTGGCAGGAGCCGCAGCCGCTGCCGTTGCTGGCTGCGATGGTGGCTGTGATGATGAGACTGGTGGTTTCTTCTGCTGTTGTAACCTTCTCTTGATGTCCACACATGCCTGATCCACCATCCCCAAGAAGTCCCTCACTATGACGAACAACTGGAGAGGATGCGCGTTCCTGTCCTTGGTAGCGCCTGTATGGTAGTACTCGGTTGTCTTCTGAACCAGATCAAGCACTTTCTCCTGCTCTCCAGTTAGCGCCTTCAGCTCTTCTTCTGCAGCCTTGACAAACCCTCTCAGCCCTCTTGAGAATCCATCATCCCCACAGGTCTCCAGGAGCCTCTTGATATTTGTTAGTCGGCTGCCTAAGACTGAGCACTCGTTGACAACCGAATCGTAGTCCACAGTCGCAGCCTTCTTCACGTTGGTGAACTCGCTGCTGAGGCCTCCAACAACCGGCAATCCTAGGTTCAGGTATTCGTTCTGCCTGTCCTCGCGCGAAGGCCCCTGGACCGTGGAGCCTGACGCTGAAATGCCACCGTCGGTGCTCGACTTCGCGAGGCTGCCAGAGCGGCGGATAGTGTAGTTGCGGTTGACAGCGAGGCGTTTCCCCTCCGCACGCACAACCTCCTCGATGACGAAGTGGAGCAGCGTGGTGGCTCCGTCGGTGCTCTTCACGTCATTGAGCTTGCGCAGCGCCGCGAGGTTGAATGCCTGCGCATTCCCCCGTGCCGTGCCGGCGTTCATCCGGTTCCCTGCCTTGAGCACCGCCTCGAGCAGCTTAAGGAAGAGCCCCTTCGTCCTCAGTTCCTGGCTCGCCATCTCCAACGTCTGGAGCGATCGCTTGAGCTGAGCGACCTCCGAACTGTAGTTTATCTTGAACAGCAGCGCGTCGACACGGGCAAACGGGCTGGGCACGTCGAGGAGGAGCCGAAGAAGGAAGGCCTCCGCGGGTGCAAGCCTGTCGGCGTTCCCGGAGAACTTGAGGATGGTGGCCTCCTCCTCCTTGGTGATGCTGATGCGGGACAGCTTCTCGAGGACGTCCGTGGTGAGCTCGGTGTGGCCGTCGCGGAGGGCGTCGATGATCTCGTCCCGCCCCACGGTGAGGGACTTGAGGATGATGGAGATGTTGTGCGACTTGCGCGCGTCGATCAGGAATATCTTCTCCTCCGAGTTGGCGCGCCCCAGACTGCTTGAGGCGTCCTTGGAGTCCGCGGATTTCGTCTTGCGGTTGTTGGCCGCCCCGGCGCCGAACAGCGCCTCGATGGTGCCTTCGTCCAAGCTGCAAACACACCAGAGTGGCACGGTTAGAATGCGTTGAATCCATTAGATACAAAACCGAAACATTTTGCAAACACAACTAGACAAGTCAGTATCATTGTCAATCATGCAAAGTTGTTTTTTTTTAGATGATCAATCATGTAAAGTTACAAACAGGAATGTTTTCTAATCAGTCACACCCATGTTACCGGGATATGATTCTGTTATCATTGGAACTTGGATGGTTGCCGTGGCAAGACGTCCAGCTCAAGCTGACAGAGACAGACAATTGGGTGCCATCTTGACCGAGTTCGAGGTCTTCCCAGCTCTCCCCATCTAGATTCATGCACGATCAAACAAGCTAACAGTAGCACTAATCCATGCGCATGGTTGATTGTTTCTGTCAAGGTAACACATGCGAACTTCCTGCCCGTTCAATGACAAGCATGCTTCGCCAACTCGTATACCTGTTCCCGTGTACTCGTTCTACGAAACTCCCATCGCCGGTGAAGCCAGGATGACGCTGATTAAGATATTAACACGAAAGGCACCCCATCTGTCCTTGTCTGCCGTAGCTTAACAACAGGTCCAGGATCCAGATAGAACATACGCGCACAAAAAGGCGCCCCAGGATTTGGGCATCCTTTCGAGGAAAAAGCGCCCCAGGATCTAGATCCCGTTGAAGAATCAACCTCCGCCTACGCCCACCCATGGCTATGACAGCAAAAGGGCCTTTCCAGTTTACACTACTGCATCTTTGCACATTCTGGGATTGCTCTTTTTTCGGTGACAAGTGCGCCAATCTCTCCAGTTTCTACGGGACTACAGCTAGCATGCTTTGCAAATAGCACAGCTAAAATGCTAGTGGGGTGATCTTTCAGAGGACGAAATGCTTACTTGATTTGTATGATGGCACTATTTCAGATGCAGTTTACACAAGACTATAGCCCTACAGCTAGCATGCTTTGCAAGCACCACACCTAGAATGCTAATGGGATGATCTTTCAGAGAAACGAACTGCTAACGTAACCAGCTGGGTTCATGCTTAATTGGTGTGTATGACAGTCCTATTTTCAAGTGCAACTGTTGTTTCAAGGTTCAGGGACAGGGGTCATTCATGCTATCCTAGCTGCATTCACTGTTCGTGCTGTACTGTAGCTAGCACTACATTCCTATGTCTCTGATCGCCATTAGTACTACTGTTCGTACCAACGAAATCTAAATGCATTATGCACAAGAAGCACGGAGAGAATTAACCATCGATGGCCATGGCAACATTGCTACTGCTAGTAGTAGTACGATCAGGTGAAACGAGATGCGGGGTTTAATTCAGGAGTGCGGCGGGCTTACTTGAATGATCCGGCGGTGAGCTTGTCCCAGACCATGGAGTGGTCGGTGGCCGCCACGTTGACCTTGTCCCAGTGCAGCGGCTTGAGCTTGGCGAACTGGTCCTCTTGGGCGGTCGACCCGCCCGGCGCCGCCGGCGGCCTGGAGGACGCCCAGGCGGGCGGCGGAGGCGGGCCTCCCTTCTTCCCTCCGGGCGGCGGCGGCGGACCAGGCGGCGGCGGGCCTCCCTTCTTTCCGCCTGGGGGCGGCGGCGGAGGAGGGCCTCTGGGCGCTGGCGGCGGCGGCGGGCCCTTGGGGGGCGGTGGGGGTGGCGACGTGGAGGGGATTGGTGGCGGCGGCGGCGGTGGCGGGCTTGCTCTCCCCGGCGGGGCGGCTAGGGATGCGGATGCGGTCGGCGGCGCGGGAGGGGCTGGCGGCGGCGGGGACGGGCGGGGGACGGCGGCCATGGCCATGGGCGCCGGGGGCGGCTTGCGCGCGTAGTACTCGACGGAGAAGGTGGAGCTGGAGGAGCTGGCGCTGGCGCCCGGCGCGTCGTTGTAGAGCTCGGAGGCGGAGTCGAGGGAGCCCCGCGGTATGAGCGGCTCGTGGTCCACCCTGCCCTTCCGCAGCGGCCGCGGCGGGGACGGCGCCGGGGAGTGCGACCCCTGCGAAGCGGCGCCGTCGCTCCGCCGCTCGGCGCGGCTGCTGCTGCTGCTGGCGGGTAGACGATGACGGCGGCTGCGGCGGGCGGCCGCCGCTGCTGCCCGCGGGCCTCATGCCCCTGCCGCCGCCGGCGGTGCTTTCTTTCTCGTACTCGCGCCAGTATATCGCGTCGAGGCCGTTCTCGTCCACCATGCCGCCCCGCGGCGGCTGCTTGGGCGCGCGCTCCGGGAGCTTGCCGGGGAAGGCGCCGTCGTGGTACCTGGCGGCGGCGGGGTTGGTGAGGTCCTTCTTCTTGCCGCGGCGGAGGAAGATGAAGAAGGCGAGGCCGCAGAGCGCGAAGCTGCTGAGCGCCGTGCTGACGACGGCGACGGCGATGTCGCTGCGCTTGGTGGAGGAGGAGGAGGAGGAGGCGGCGGGCTGCGTGGGGGTGGGGGTCGCGCCCGCGGGGGACGGAGACGGGGGGGCGATCGGCGGGAGGTCGATGGCGGGGGTGCGGGTGGAGGGGAAGCGGGTCTGGACGTTGCGCGGCGACTGCGCGGCGGCGAGGGGGCAGAGGAGGACGGCGGCGGCGGCCGCCGCGGCGATGAGGAGGAGGAGAGGGGAGGGAGACATGGTCGACGTCGGCGGGGCGGCGGTGGTGGGGAGGGTTGGAATGCGCCGGAGGTGAGGCGTGGCGCGGCGGGCGGGATTGACTTGCGGGATGGATGATCTGAGTTGTGGTTCGCTGCTGCCCTGCCGGCCGGCGGCTACGTTATTGGTGTTGGGTTTGGGGTGGGACTTGCGACTTGGTGGTGCGCATTGACTTGTTCTGGTTGGGTGTGGTTTAGTTTAGGGAATTGGTCCGGCGGAACGGCACGATGGTTGGGAAAGAGAAAGAGAAACGCGTTGCGTTGCAGCCGCCGCGGAGAGGGAAACCGCGCGGGCGGGCGCCGCGTGCGCGTGGTCCTTCCTGCTCCAGCCTGCCGCCGTTGCGTTGCATGCGCTGCTTCCTTTTCCATTTTGTCGCGCCTGCCTCGATGCGGAACTCACGGAGCGGGTTCCGCCCGATTTGACCCGGAAAAACCCTACTCCTATTTTAAACCCCACCAAACTTTCATTGTTTCAGCCAAATGAACCCTAAACTCCAAGGGCGTCCTTTGGTATCCTGTGTTCGATTTGGACGAGCCTGACGCAGGAAGATGGGATTTTTTTGTACGTTGCAATCGTGCTACGGGCCATAAAAACCATGTCGTTTGGTTGCCCGTAAAAGCATTTTCTGCACTGGGAGGGAAGACATCCTCCATTGTTTAGGGCGCGTTTGGTTGCCACACCCTTTGCCTCGCACGTGCCCCACGGTTTTTGGGCCGTTTGATTTCCTATGCTCCTCGCGTTGTCGCAACGCACGGGTCTTAAAGCACCTCCAGGACAGACCCGAGAGGAACGCCTAGTTTGATAGTTTCTCCAGGGACAAGCCCAAGCCCTGGGGAGAAGAAAATTGACAACGCTATTCGCGCGGGCGCTCCGCCTCGGCATGGCGGGAGAGGGCGAAATCCGAGCGGCGTTGCACATCTCCCTTCGGTCTCCGGCGTCAGAGCTGGGTCGTCGTTTCCACCCGCGGCGGAGCCTGCGCACATCGTATGCCATGACAGAGGTAAGGGGAAACTCCTCTGCTCAACTGTAGTGCCAGATTCATGTTGGTAGAACTAGTTGGGTTCGATAAGACCGTTCGTAATACATAAATCTTGTTTGAGTAAACCGACTAGCTCCAGCTTGTGCATCACGCCGCAACACTCATCATTTGAATACAAGCCTAGATCCTGATGGTGCACGAGAGAGTAGTTAGGCATGCTGCTTTTCCTCGTGTTTGTTACGGTCCCATGTTACAACGAGATTAGGAGAGAATTATTAACCTAAACTACATCTACAACTACAACGATGTAGAGGCTATCCAGATGATTCGGATGAGAAGAGTCCCTTTCTATTCACTTGTGAAAACGTTCAGGGATAGAGGATTGCAGGTTGATAGCATCCACACCTCCGTTGAAGAACAACTCACAATGTTTCTTCATGTCGTGGGTCATAACCAGAGGTTCAGAGTCATCCATAGCACATTCAGGCGACACGAAGACTATCTCTTGTTACTTCCAGCTGGTGTTGTACGCAATTGGGGAGTGATACGTGCATTTTGCATCATCATTATTGCTACATATAGAGTTAGTTTTCATTGTTATTTGCCTTCATCCATTGTTATTTGTGCATTTTTAGATGATTTCCGAAACTTTCCTACAAAATCCACTTCATTGGTATTTAATTGCTGGGAGGCAGAAACCTCCATTTTTCGTATTTTATTTGTTTCAAGAGTTTCTGGATCACAAAAATTCGAGGAAAAATTACCTGACCAGTTTTTCACCAGATGGAAGGCCGTGAGCGAAAGATACAAGCGAGAGGGCCCACGAGGTGCAAATGAGCACAGGTGGCGCCACCCACCCTCGTTCGCACCTCGGACATCGTTTTGCCCCCCCTTTATCCCAGACGCTCCGTTTCGCCCAAAAACCTATATTTTTCCGAGATTTATTGATGCGGCGGTGGAGACGAAAGTCCTTTCCTACTCCAGGAGAGGGCAGATCCTGCTGCACCGGTGCCTCCGGTGAAGGAGAAAGCGACGCCATCGACATCCCCACTCCACCTTGGCTTGGGAGGAGGCACCTCCATCAACATCTCCACCAGCACCATCATCATCACCATCACCATCTACAAGATCGATGTCATCCCCCTCATAGTTTGTGTTGATTTGAACCCCGGATATTGTTTTTACTGCTGTTGCATGTTTTTGATTGGTACTTTGTCATTATTTTGGGGAGATTATATATTCAGATTGTGTTGGAACCATTTTGCCTCCGGTCCATATTATGTTTGTCACTTGTGAGTAGTTCCCCACGTCCCTGAGGGCATAGGATGATATGGCTATGATTCTATATGATGTGTAATGAGTATTGGGTCAAGTTTTCTATCTTTTATGTTGTTCTATGATGGTTGCAGGGGCGGAGGACCCAGTAGGGCGAGGTCCCTACCTTGATTATTTTGTTTTTACCCTATATACCTAGTCCATATGATCAGAATTTGCAGCTGCCATGAATTCTTCCTCTGTATTTTGTCGTGGTGGTGGAGAAGAACAACCAAGAGGAAGAAGACTAGATGGGTGAAGCGTTATGGGCTTGTGCTCATGGGCCGAAAGGGAAATGGGCGACAAGAGTCCATTTGGGAGCCGTACCCTGCTATCCTTTAGTCTCCTCAGCAACAGATTTCTTTATCTCAAAAAAAGCAGCAGATTTTTGCTTGTCTAAAAAAAAAATCAGATGTCTGCGTTTCCCTAAAAAAAGAGCAGATTTCTGTGTTTCTTTTGCAACTAGGCATGCAAAGAAAATTTGGAAGAAAGATGCTATCGTACAGGTATGTTGTACTGCAAAAACTGTACCAGGTCCTTGGCTGCTTATATACTCTTTCATTTGTACTTTCCTTCTCACTCTCATTTCAGAGTACATATATAAGCATCCAAATGAGACATTCAAGGAAGGAAAGTAGCTCCAAGACTCAAATTTTCTAGTAGCTAGCAAGGTCAATTTCTAATGAGGTTCCAATTTGATGAAGATTCATAATCTTAAATGTTGAATAGTAAATAATTCTCCTAATTTTGTAATTAGAAAAACATATAGAACATCCAGAATTTTAAATTCAACTGTAAAGACGTCTTATATTTACAAGCCGATCTGACAAGTTGTTTGAGAAAAATGAGACATTATTTTGTTGAACATGTTTTGAATTCTTTCATATATTTATGATTTTGGTTAAATGATGGACTATTCATAAAAAATATTTATAGTTAATTCAATTTGATTGTACAGTTATTCTCGATAAAAAACGTTAACAGTTGTGCACCATAAAATTGTATTATGATACAATTTTCGCCCTACCTCAATATTTTTTCGTCATCCGCCACTGGATGGTTGTATGCGAACGTCGACTGTATATTACTTCACCTATATGGGCTCATATGGCTTCACTTTGATGTAATGCATCAGTGTTGGAGGGGTCGGAATGACAGAAACCGTCTTCCAACACTATGGATTGCATTAGAGGGGTTTATATTGGGGACCCTAAATCTTATGGCTATGATGGAACATTTATGTCTTAATGATTCCTATACTTGCACATGAAAATGGCTATAGGACCCATCATAAGGGGTGTATTTGCACATGCTTATGGCTGCACCTAATTAAGGCTCTGCCCCTAATTGAATAAAGCTTGACAAAACATTTACCATGTTGTCTAGAACTCAGATGCTAGTGAATCCATACCGTCCTCGGAAACTTTTGTCTCATATAAGCACACACACTTGAGCTAGTCCTCTTGCTGGATAGAGGATTGGGTTTTTCTCTCATCGAGAGCATTTACTTATTTGCTATTTACTTTCCACACTTTATTTCTATTGCAAACTATATACCCAAAACACCAAAATTCGTTACTTTATTATTATTGCTTTCTTCTTATTTTTGCTCACCAATACCTTCAGCTCCTCGTGAGTTCGCCAACCTTTATTTATTGAAAAGTACTACAATTGATCTCCTGCACTTGGGAGCCATCATGGAGCTCAGAGGTGACATGATCAAGCCAGCATCATCGAACACACCACCCAATATCAAGAACAACTACAGGTGGTTCCCGCATTTCAGGGTGAGTACAAAATCATGTTCGGTCTACTTATCAGATGTGTGGTACTGTTAGAAACATGACTGTGTGCTAATTTTTTGACAGGATTGCATTGGGTCTATTGATGGTACTCATGTGACTACAAAGGTACCAAGATCAATGTCTGCAGCATTCCACGGGAGGAAGGTGCGGTCACCCAGCATATCACTGCATGTTGTAGTATAAAAGTCGTTGATATGACATTAATGAATGGGCTTCTTCACAAATATCACATCCCTCAGAGTGGTACAACAAAAATATTGCAGGTCATAACACTTCATATATTATATTACAAGCATGGGTCTTAACAAGTTGGTATTCTCATAGGTCCGATGAGAACACCCTATGATATTACTTAAGTATCATTACAACTCAAACTAAGTAGAGATAACGAGCTCAACAACTTATTTAGGTAAGTCACTACGCTGCTCGGCTCCGAGATGTGTAAGGTAAGACTCTATTCCTCAGCCTCTGCGTTATCGACTCCGTAGACCATCTCATAGTCCACGCCTTCAACTCCTCCTGAAAGGTCTGGCTCTTCGTAGACAGCCTCATAGTCCCCTTCTGGTGCTCCGGTGTAGGCCTCCTCTTCATGATCACAATCTAGCAAGAATGTCGAAAGAAAGTGAGTATAGAGGTACTCAGCAAGTTCAAAGGAGAAAAGGTGTTTGATGCACTAGCTACGACCATTGATCAGTCATGTCAATGCATGTTTCACAAACATTTCTTCAAAAGATTTATTTATTCTGAAAATTATGCCCGCCAGTCTTCACAGGTTAACCAGAACCTCACGGAGTTCCTTTCTTGCCACGTTTGTAGTTCTCTTCCCGGAACAGGAGTGACATCCACAATTCAATACACTCTGCAGAGGTGCGTTACTTTTCCCATAAGAGAACTTATCCTTGTTGCCAATCGGGCGTACTTTCCCGTCCACACTTCCTTGGTGTGAGGCCCAGTATAAGAACCAACCCAATCACTGCCTTTCCGGCGACCTCACATACACACCCTTTTGTAAGTCTGTCCTGTCCTTTATCTATAGGTAGACTGACCCAGGTATTTGTTCTCACCTTTACCATTAAGGTAGACTGTTCCGAACAATTTACATGCCCTGTCATGTATACTATAGATAGACTAACCCGGACAACTCTTACAATCCATCATAGACCTTTAACAAGTCTGCCCCCTCCTATATCTATTTCGTCTCCACAGACAGCAGCGCAAACAACCCAAGTGTCTTCTTGAACTGCCCTCGGCCTGCCCGTCATCGACTCAAGGAAGCATAATTAGTTTTTTTTTAATAATTGGCCAAAAAGACCCATCTTTGTAGAGAGGGCTAATCTTAACTAAACTACGACGCGTCGTCGTCTTGCGCCCTACCATTTCCCACTACTCGCAGTCCCGCGACCTACTAGTTGCTGGAGTGGCGGATGGCCCGACAACATCGGATGCCCGACGTGAGCCCCAAGCCTCGCGCTCGTCCCGTACGCGGCAGTGCTCCAACTCGTCATGGTGGTGCTTGACCATGGACATCGACATGATCTCCTGCCTGTCGCGGCCTCCACGGTTGTCCTCCCACCCCCATCGCACTTGGCCCTCTGTTAAGGCGACGTCCCATCGAACTCTCTTCGTTAGAAGATCCCCCTCCGTGTCCACGTCAAAGCGAGCCTAGCCCCTCTCCCCACCGCCTCCGCCACCTGCGCGCTCGCTGCGGCGGTTCGCTCCATGTCCCGGTTCTCCCGGTCCACCCGCGGCTGGCGGCTCCGCCTCGCCTCCACCACTGCCCGCACGCTGCAAAGGACCCGATGAAAGGATCATGCATGGTTGCCTCATGTCCGTTTCGGCTTGTCGCTTGGTAGCCATGAGCTGGCGAGCGGCCTCGTCGTATTGCGAGGTGCGGAATGACTCGAGCAAGGACCGATGCTTGTTGCTCACATCGTCATCGTCGTTGAGGAAGCCGGCACCGATATTAATGACATTGTCGTCCATGATGATGGACAAAAAATATATCGGGCCGCTAGGTCTACGCCCCCCGACCCAAACAAACTAAAACAAACATTTTTCTTATCCGAAAATAAGTTAGGTGGGCAGGAGATGCCCTAACCTGTTGCAAACAACTTGGTGGTGTTGCGCAGGTGGGCGTACTGCGGCGCTCCTCAATCTTGTGCGCGAGTGGTGCCGCACATGGCAGATGGACGGCGGGGGCGCCCGGGACGCGCCGGAACACAGCCAGTTGCGATCTGGACTTCTTTTGGCTGCCAGCGATACGATGCGACAATGAGCTAGCTGGTGTCAGATCGATCGCTGCCCAAAAAACGCCCGGACGGCGCCAAACGTCCCAAATCTATCTGCCGGGCGGAGTCCGGCTGTCTCGACGTTTTTGAAACGGAGGAGAGGGCACAGCCGAACGTTAAAACTCCGTGACCCTAATTACTGAACGAGGTTTAGGACTTAGGCTGGTGCCAATGCATCACCCCACTCTCACCCGCCACGTCAGCTTTTTTCCTCACTCTCACCCCACGGTGCCAATGCACGGGCTATAGTGCCATCTCTCACATCTCTCTCCTCCACATCACCATTTCTTTTTCACATTAAGTTATTTCACTCGATTTTGTTTAGACATTCAAAATAATGCAAGAAAATTATTTTATTCAACTTAAAATGTTACCAATTACATAATAATTAATAAAATTGCATAATAAATATGAAAAATTACATAATAAATAAAAATTCTACTCGTCTTCCTCTTCTTCCTGCTCCTCCCTCCTCGTCGTCATCATCTTCCAGACCAAGCTCTTTTTCCACCATCTTGATGGCCTTCGCATGTTTGCGCTTTTCTGCTTCGTTCATTGCGGCGGTTGATCGGTCTTTCATTTTGTTCCATTGCTTGAATAGCTTAGCCTTCACTAAATCCTTCATCATGTTACTCATCGCGAAGGATTTACTTCCTACCTCACTGCTTGATGAGGTTTCCTTCCCCTTCCTCCTACCCTTACGTGCCGCGGCCTTGGCCCTATCGCGGTCCGTTGGACGCTCTTTCTCCGTGTCGCCTGTCGCGTCGCTAGAGCTGTACTCACCAGAAAGTCCTAGACGGCTTCTCTTGGAAGTGGAGTCGGTTCCACTACCAGGACCATGTTGTCCTTTCCACTTCGCTTCATTGCGAACAGCTTCCCACCAGTGGTGCCGTCTGAACGGCTGAGTCACTCTTTTGTCATTCGCGTACCTCTCCATTGCCGCCTTCATGACCATATCATCGTCTGCTCCACTCTGACGTACCGTTGTTTCTTGGATGTAGAATGCATTGAACAGGGACACCTCCTTGTTGTAGGCGTTCCAATGATCCTTCAGCTGCTTCGAGGTGCGATGACGGGCAGGATCCGACGTAGAGTTGAAGGTTGCAGCTATCTGACCCCAAAAACTAGTGCCGGTCTTGCAATTACCGGCAACAGAGTCTTTGGAGTTAAAAAGCCAAGCATTAACCTACCCCGAAATAGATATTGTTAGTGACAAATCCAAGCAATAACCAACCCCGAAATAAATATGTGATGGGTAAGTAAAGTACCAGTTTTTCCTCTTCCGCTACTGTCCAGTCAAGCCTCTTTGGACGCGGTTGACGCGGTGGTACGATTGTTTCCGCGGCATCGGACTCCAAGCTTGGAGCACTGGCTTCAGGAGGTGGTGGGGGGTACGGACCATATGGCGCGTATGGATACGGAGGCGCAGGGTATGAACCATATGGCGGGTAAGGAGGCACAGTGCCACTCCCGCTACCTGTAGGTGGAGCATGTGGAGGTGCTTGGGGGTATGGATACGGAGGCGGAGGGTATGAACCATATGGCGCCGGAGGTGGAGGGTATGAACCATATGGTGTGCCGGAGGAGTATAAAACTCGGGGAAGCGGCTCAGAACCGACATTGGTGCGACGATGTGTCGGAGAGGCATCATCTAGGTGTACTGGTGACCCGTCGACCCCCAATAGATCCGTTAACGAGGACATATCTGGTGGAGTCCAACCGGACATGGTGGAGAAGATTTGAGAGAGTGAATGAGATGAATTTTTGTGTGGAGTGAGTGAAACATATGGGGGTATTTATAGGGGGTGGGGATGAAATTTTAGAGTTTTTTGAACCAGCAACGGATACCCAACGGCTAGCTGACGTGGACGAATCAGAACGCGCCACGTCAGCTAGCCGTTACACACTACCGCCCCTCTCTCGCCCGCTCTCGCCCGCTCTCGCCCGCCTATCGCCCGCTCTCGCCCGCCCTCTCGCCCCGCCCCGCCAACGCTGCCGCCTCGCTACCGCCTCCCTCTCGCCTCGCTCTCGCCTCCAACGCGGGCGTTAGCCGGGCGGGAGCGGGCGATACCGCCGGGCGCCCCCGCCGTCGCCTGCCGCTCTCGTCTCGCCCCTCTCCCGCCCGCCTCCCGCCCCGCGCCGGGCGATACTGCCCCGCCTATCGCCCGCAATGGCACCAGCCTTAGGAGAGTCACGCCGAAAGGTTGGTTCGCTTCGCTGTATTCTCGCTCGCGTGGGCGCCGCGGGTGGCAGGATGTGGCGGTATGCCGTGTCCTGTCCTGGAACATAGGAGAGAGCATCCAAGAAAACATCTTCTTCAGTCAAGACATACAGGCCCGGCCCTGAGGGGGGGCAGGCGGGGCGACCGCCCCGGGCCCCAAACCCAAGGGGGGCCCAAGGTCCTGACTGGTTAAGGCATATGCAGCAGCGGCGGACGTTCATCCGGCGGCGTCATTAGTGTTTCTCTCGTGCCAGAGGAGGACGACACTAGTCGAAGCGTTATTTTGTTTAGTGGGTTGGAAGATTCTTTTCCCATTAGTTATCTTGGGCTTTTTTCCGACAGGTCGGCCCTTTTTCCTTTAATTAGCAACGAGAGTACCCTTAAAAAAAGCAACGAGGAGATTGGAGGCTATGGCATGTTATAGTGTTATACACGCACATCAGTCGCAGAGATAAATTTGAGCAGTCACGCTCAAAATATTAATCAAATTTTGAAGTGCATAGTTCCGATTCTGGCATGAGAAACGAGAGTCAAAAGAAGTACATAGGTCTTCTCAAAAATCCCTATATGACGATGTGGGTCCTCATACTTGGCTAGTTAATCCATCACAGGATGTTGGGGTCCGTAAACGATTATCATTAGTGAATTTTAAAATAAGATTATCATTGCCTCAAAAAGAAGATCATCATATAAACATATACTCTCTCCGTACCAAGAAATACGTCACAGAATTATCTACAAGTAGATATATCTAGCAGATTTGTCTAAATTCCATGTATCTGATCGCGTCTAGATACATTTAATTTAGACAAATCTACGACATTCTTTTGTAGTAGAGGGAGTATGTAGATTATGAACATACCATATTTATGATTTTATATCTTGAAATTCTGGAATATTTTAAAACAGCAAGTATAAAATATTTGATACCAATATTTCTTATGTAGATTCTAAATGTTAGCTGGTATCATTTCATGTATATGTGTATAAATAATTATATGAGACTTGTAGGGCCCTAATTTTTCGGTTCGCCCCGGGCCCTTAAAATCTCAGGACCGGCCCTGAAGACATAATACACAAAGGATTTAAATATGCTCGGGCAATCAAGACATGATCAGTACAACAATCATTTATCAGATATATATATATATATCTTACACTTAGAGTCATGTACTTCGTCCAAATCAGCTCGCGCTTCACCCCTCTCTGACTCAGTGACTCCCTCCATCCATCAATGCATGTATTTGCCCGGACTGAAAAAAAAACACCATTTAGTTTAAACCGAACATCTGATTTGTAATAATCCATCCTCACAATTATCTTTATCTTGACGAGACATTTCACACAAGATCAATGTTCAATACTATGTTTCCGTATTGTTTCCGTGTTTTGAAACTCGACCAAGACGTAGGCGGAACTTTACGAAACCGACTAATTTCGTTTCATATAGTTTTCAGTGAGTTTTGGTGTGGTTTCATAATGTCAATAGATGATATCCACGAGAATTTACTGACTGCTTGTTCATTTTTAAGTAGTGCTACATCATAGTCGATGTTTCACATCGATACCATGGTCGTGCAAATTTCCCCGCCTTTTATCCTCGGTGTTCTCTCAACACCACCTAGTTCCCAACTGGCGCCCACCTCTGCTCATCTCCGTGCCGCTACTTGCCCACCTGTTCTTCTTCTTTTTCTTGTGAAACAAAGGCCCGTAAATAGTCAAAGACGGACACAGTCGCAATTTCTTCGTTCTGTTACCATTACGAAAGAGCAAGATAGCTTTGCATTCTTTTTTCAATAAAAAAGCATTGCTCCTGTCACTTTCTAGAAGGAACAAGTAGAATTCTTGCGAAAGAACGTGGAGACTTTCTTATGTGTTGTTTCATTTAAAACCTCAAGTTTTACATGCAATGGGTTGACCTACATAAAGAACACTATGTTGGTTGAACCAATTCAGGTGCTATTTCCTTCTCCGACATAGTTGCCTCATTTCCTAGATAAGAAGAAACTTATGTAGTAGTATGTGTCAAGTATACCTTATATTGAGTCTCTAATGACCACTAATAAAATGATAATAAAACAGTCAAAGCCCATGGAATTATTCATTGGAACTTGGCAGGGAGTCGTCCCTAAAACTAAATTCTAGTTGAAATAGTAAATTATATTCCAGATTTCGTAGTATTTGTTCTTTCTTGCTAATGAAAGTGCCAGTTCATGCACTCTGCTGTTAATGTAACTCTTGATCAGATTCTGCTTTTTCTAGTAAAATATTTATCAGGGCATATAAATGCACATTTATGAGAATGTTGCCTATTCTTCTGCAGATAGTGACATAACGCCTAACCTGCCACCAAAACTGTGCACTCAAGCAAGCAGCAACTTGTGCTAAGCTATTCATTCCCATAAACGGTACTGTTCGCAACACCCTTTGTGCACAGAAACGCAAATTATTTGGTCCATACCTACCATCCTCCCCGATGCGGCGACTGGCATTTCGCCTTGCCTTTTGTTGACCTGGACAAATTAAGAAGAAATAGAGCAAAAGCCCATGTGATGCAAGGCGACCATGTCTGCAATGCGTCAGCAAGAAAAAAGGACCTTTGTTCCTGTCAATTTATCGATGCTTTTGTTTATTTTGTATTAGGTCATCGTGTGACCAGTTCAATTATGTGAGTGACCGTTGGACTGCTCTTTGAATGTGTTTGCTAAAGTAAACAAATTTGCCGTTTGATGAGCTGCTTTGTGTAATCTGTAGGGAAAAATGTTAGGGATCGTCCCTTAGATAACTGTTTTGTGTAATCGCTACGTTCAGGCACAATGTAAAATAAGTTAGGTGTAACACAACTCAACAATGATCTTTATGTTGGAAGAGCAACCACCTACGTATCTTTTTTCACCTCTAGTGCGCACCAACTATAAAGGGTACTCCTTTGAAAGCATGTTTCTGCCAAGTTCCAACTGTTAGATGTATATATTTGTCTATTGTAGTTTCCCCATATGTTAGGGGGCTTTCTGCATATATGCGCACTGCATACGTATCTTATATATCGTGGCGTTGGCCTCCCAGTATACTAACAAAGCATATTAGGCTAACATGGTATCAGAGCAAAATTGATCCTCCTGACCGCTTGTTCCGTGCGTGGCCGTCCTCGTCTCCATCGCCCGTACCTGGACGTTCTCCTCCTCGATTCCCTGTTTTCCTCCTCGATTCCCCGGCCTGCCCGCCCCGATTCCGCCGTCCGCCGTCAATTCTGCGGCCTGCCTTCGATTCCGCGCCGTCCGCCTTCGATTCGCGCCGCCCGGTTTCGATTCCGCGGCCGTCCGCCTCGATCCCTCGTGCGAGGCCGCCTGCCCCGCTCTGCTTCCCGATCTGGTCTTCGGAGCGTCGCCCACGATTGGCCCAGCAGTTGATTCCCAGCAGTTGATTTCAATCCCGCGCGTGGCCCTGCTCCTTGGCTTCTGCTCTGCTCTTCGAGCGAGGGAGATCGACCGCTTCGGCTCTGCTCCCCAATCTGATCGTGAGTTCACTTCCAGCTGAAAAAAAAAAGAGCAAAAAAAAAAAAGCAAAAAAAAAAAAACTGTCGCCGGCTGTTGTTACCGATGTCTTCTTCCGCTGATCCCGCCTTATCTTTGGGCCTCCCTTCGATACTTGGTATTTGTCCGTTGCTTCCGTGTATGACGGCTAGCCGTTCTTCGTCGTCGTTTGCGGTCTCTTCACGCGACCCTGCCCGCGCTTCACCGACTTTTGCGGCCTCGTCATGCGGCTCTACCCGCGCTTCGCTGACTTCGTCTACGTCGGCCCGCCGCTCTACATCGACTTTTGCGGCTTCTTCCCGCGGTTATGGCCGCGCTTCGTCGACTCCGTGTACGCTCGGTCCGCCGCTCTACATCGACTTTCGCGGCCTCTTCACGTGGTTATGACCGCGCTTTGCCGGCTCTGTCTTCATCGGCGTGTTGCTCTCCGTCGCCCCCTTTGGTGGCCTCCGTGCGTGTGTGTGATAGCTCCTCGTCGGCACCGATTATACGTCGACCTCTCCGGTCGCGCCCCTCTCGCGCATGAGATAGCGCAAGTTCACCGCCCGCTTGATGCTTGGGATTCCGGCTTACGTCGGCAGCCTCGCGGTCCGAGTCTCCGTCCTCGTCCTCATTGCACCTACCGTGGCAAGGTTGGCCACACTTCTTCCACCTCGTTGGACGCGGGATCCCGGCTTACGTCGCCAGCTTCCGGGATCGTCGCCAGGCCGGCTCTTCGGGATCTTCTGCAGCTTGCACTCTCTCGATCAGGACATTCTCGGGGGTCTTCGTGGTCCGCTCGTTACTACGGACTCTTCCTCGCCGGGCGCTGCCGGTTCTGTGGATCGGCTCTTCTGGCACTGCGCGACCACCAGTTTCTACACAGTCAGGTACGTCCCCGTAGTATCTGGATTCTGGAGCTTCCTTTCATATGACCTCTGAGTCTTCTATTCTGTCTGCTCTTCGGTCGCACATCAGTCGCAGAGATAAATTTGAGCAGTCACGCTCAAAATATTAATCAAATTTTGAAGTGCATAGTTCCGATTCTGGCATGAGAAACGAGAGTCAAAAGAAGTACATAGGTCTTCTCAAAAATCCCTATATGACGATGTGGGTCCTCATACTTGGCTAGTTAATCCATCACAGGATGTTGGGGTCCGTAAACGATTATCATTAGTGAATTTTAAAATAAGATTATCATTGCCTCAAAAAGAAGATCATCATATAAACATATACTCTCTCCGTACCAAGAAATACGTCACAGAATTATCTACAAGTAGATATATCTAGCAGATTTGTCTAAATTCCATGTATCTGATCGCGTCTAGATACATTTAATTTAGACAAATCTACGACATTCTTTTGTAGTAGAGGGAGTATGTAGATTATGAACATACCATATTTATGATTTTATATCTTGAAATTCTGGAATATTTTAAAACAGCAAGTATAAAATATTTGATACCAATATTTCTTATGTAGATTCTAAATGTTAGCTGGTATCATTTCATGTATATGTGTATAAATAATTATATGAGACTTGTAGGGCCCTAATTTTTCGGTTCGCCCCGGGCCCTTAAAATCTCAGGACCGGCCCTGAAGACATAATACACAAAGGATTTAAATATGCTCGGGCAATCAAGACATGATCAGTACAACAATCATTTATCAGATATATATATATATATATCTTACACTTAGAGTCATGTACTTCGTCCAAATCAGCTCGCGCTTCACCCCTCTCTGACTCAGTGACTCCCTCCATCCATCAATGCATGTATTTGCCCGGACTGAAAAAAAAACACCATTTAGTTTAAACCGAACATCTGATTTGTAATAATCCATCCTCACAATTATCTTTATCTTGACGAGACATTTCACACAAGATCAATGTTCAATACTATGTTTCCGTATTGTTTCCGTGTTTTGAAACTCGACCAAGACGTAGGCGGAACTTTACGAAACCGACTAATTTCGTTTCATATAGTTTTCAGTGAGTTTTGGTGTGGTTTCATAATGTCAATAGATGATATCCACGATAATTTACTGACTGCTTGTTCATTTTTAAGTAGTGCTACATCATAGTCGATGTTTCGCATCGATACCATGGCCGTGCAAATTTCCCCGCCTTTTATCCTCCGTGTTCTCTCAACACCACCTAGTTCCCCTTTGGCGCTCACCTCTGCTCATCTCCGTGCTACTACTTGCCCACCTGTTCTTCTTCTTTTTTCTTGAGAAACAAAGGCCCGTAAATAATCAAAGACGGACACAGTTGCAATTTCTTTGTTCTGTTACCATTACGAAAGAGCAAGATAGCTTTGCATTCTTTTTTCAATAAAAAAAAACATCGCTCCTGTCACTTTCTAGAAGGAACAAGTAGAATTCTTGCGAAAGAACGTGAAGACTTTCTTATGTGTTGTTTCATTTAAAACCTCAAGTTTTACATGCAATGGGTTGACCTACATAAAGAACACTATGTTGGTTGAACCAGTTCAGGTGCTATTTCCTTCTCCGACATAGTTGCCTAATTTCCTAGATAAGAAGAAACTTATGTAGTAGTATGTGTCAAATATTGGATCTCTAATGACCACTAATAAAATGATAATAAAACAGTCAAAGCCCATGGAATTGTTCATTGGAACTTGGCAGGGAGTCGTCCCTAAAACTATATTCTAGTTGAAATAGTAAATTATATTCCAGATATTAGTAGGATTTCTTCTTTCTTGCTAATGAAAGTGCCAGTTCATGTACTCTACTGTTAATGCAACTCTTGATTAGATTCTGCCTTTTCTAAAATATTTATCAGGACATATAAATGAACATTTATGAGAATGCTGCCTATTCTTCTGCAGATAGTGACATAACGCCTAACCTGCCACCGAAACTATTCACTCAAGCAACAACTTATGCTACAGCTATTCATTCCCATAAACGGTACTGTGTGCAATGCTCTTTGTGCACAGAAACGTAAATTATTTGGTCCATACCTACCATCCTCCCCAATGCGGCGACCGGCATTTCGCCTTGCCTTTTGCTGACCTGGACAAATTAAGAAGATATAGAGCAAAAGCCCATGTGATGCAAGGCGACCATGTCTGCAATGCGTCAGCAAGAAAAATGACCTTTGTTCCTGTCAATTTGTCGATGCTTTTGTTTATTTTGTATTAGCTCATTGTGTGACCAGTTCAATTATGTGAGTGACCGTTGGACAGCTCTTTGAATGTGTTTGCTACTGTAAACAAATTTGCCGTTTGATGAGCTGTTCTTTGTAATCTGTAGGGAAAAAATGTTAGCAATCGTCCCTTAGATAACTGTTCTGTTTAATCGCTACGTTCAGACACAATGTAAAGTAAGTTCGGTGTAACACAATTCAACAATGGTTCTTTATGTTGGAAGAACAACCACCTACAGTACCTTTTTTCACCTCTAGTGCCCACCAACTATAATAAGGTACTCCTTTGAAAGCTTGTTTCTGCAGAGATGGGCACTCGGTTAGGCAAACCGAACAGTGATCCCATACTTCAGTTAACAGTTACTTCGTAGAATCGCCACAAGCTCATATAGTCATATTGCATTTGCACCTTAAGAGGAAAGTTATGGGGGAAGTAATAACGTACTTTCTCCGTCCAAAAATAAGCGACTCAGATTTGTCTAGTTTCTCATGTATATGTACACACTAAAATGAGTCTAAATAAATTCAAGTCACTTAAAAAAACGAAAAGGAAGAGAGCCCATGTTTCTGGCCTTTTCTCCCTTCTGAGCATGCATTTTGTTTTTTTGAGAGAATTCTGGGCACGCAGGTGGCCTTGCGGGCTATGTTCATGTGATGCCTATGTCCAGAACAGTTGATCCGCTGCATACGGCCCACAGAGGATTTCAGCTATTCTCCGCATGGGAATGGAAGCCCACTGATCTGCTGCAGCCTGGCTCGTCCACGACACATTCGTGCCACTCCGACTGTTTCATTTCGAACTCACTGGCTCTGCACTGGGCTACCAAAATGGCATTTCGTTGCCATTTGGCACTGGGCTAACAACAAACACAGGCTTTTCTGAGGCAAGCTGTCAAAACCCGCGAAAACGTTTTCCAAACGTAAAACTCAGATAATCAGGTCTAAACGGCGTGCCCGCAACAAGTGGCATAAATATTCGCAAAAAAAAACTTTTGGCATAAATGATACAGATAATTTTCAAATCCACATCTACACTCGTTTTTAAGGATGTTATATTCATTCGTAGGAATATGTTAGATAAAGATGCGGATGTGGATATCTGTCAAGAGGATATCCGGCGAATACGGTAGTGGATATGTTATTGACAATATCCAAGGGATATGGATTATCTGACTTTTTGTGGGTTATCTCAGGTTTTCAAAGAGGATAACTCGATAAAATATCTCAAGACTGCCTACCGAGCTGATCCACGGCGCTGGCTGGTGCATCCAACGTCTGGAATGCCTATGTGCCAATGCTATAAATTCCACGCTTGGCTCGCTCTTCGGCAACGCTGCTGGACGACAGCTTGCTCGCCATGGACTACCGTCCCATGTCACCTGTCCTCTTTGCGGAAGCTAGCTCGAGACGCTCCTCGATCACATCTCCCTAACGTGTTCGTATGCCTTTGCCGTGTGGGTTAGGGTGATGGCGGGTGCAGGTGTCCACCTCCCAATGCCGATCGAGGGCCTCGGTGAATGGTGGTCTTAGGCGGCCGTGACACTACTTGCGAGTAAGAGGAAGGACGCCAACTCCCTAATCATGCTTCTCCTGCGGTTGCTATGGGTGGAACGCAATGCCAGGGTTTTCGACGCCAAGGACACCCCCTCCCTAGTCACCCTGCGCTCGATTCTGGATACGTGGGCCTCTTGGGCCGTGTGTAGAGGTAGACATGTGCGAGATGTACTCTAGGACTCTAGGTTGAGAGCTGTGTGGTGTGATCCGCCTCTGGTGCTCCATATTCGATGGACTACTTGTATGGGCTTTGCCCTTTCCCTTGCTTCAGCTTAATATAAAAACACGTGGATCTCCTGCGGGTACTAGAAAATATAAAATAACTCAACCCCAAATGTCTAGATAACACAATTAGTTTATAGATCCAACTATATATTGTACTAGCGTGCAACTTTCTTTGTTATATGAACAAGTGTGCAGGTTTGGCTATAGTCTAATGCTAAATGCTTTATGCTTAAATATTTTACCCCGAAAATATATTTCCTATTTTATCTGTGCATATTTTCTCAACCATCCACTTCTGATCCGAGTCCGCTCTGAATTTTGCTCAATATCCGTAATATGATATAATCTGCATTCGGATCCGGATCCGGATCCGACTATTAAGCCGCTTCCATCCGAATCCGCTGCAAAAATATGATAAATGATATAAAAATACTACTAACAAAATTGGACCCGATTCCATCACTACCCGCAACTGGGCTGCTCTGTATTATCCATCAGAGTAGCTGCATCGGGCCTGTGTGTGGGAAGGACTGCAGGCCGAAATCATGGCCCGGCAACAGTTTTCAACAGTAAATTTCCACACCCCGTAGCTCAAATGTTCAGAGAAATAAATTATGCTGCTTCAGTGTACAGATCGCCTCTGCCTGCCCCTCTTTACAGGCAGCGCTTTCGCTTCCGGCAGGTAAGGAATGCTGGAGTACTGCCGGTGCCTAATCGTGGCTGTGGCTGGACCTGACGAGAGACGATTCGGTGCTGTTGCCAGCATTCCCCATTCGTTACCGACGCCTAGAACTCTAGCTTTATTCCTCCCAAATCGTCTAAGCTCAATTTGTTCTGCAGGACCAGCCCTGTAACGTGAGCATCGCATCTCTGCATATTCCACAAACTTGGCACCCAAGCAAGGGTGTGCCCCGGCATCTATCCCAAGTATCCGATACCACCACGGAGACTTGGAGTAGACTGTACCTTCCTCAACGCATATGATTTTAACATTCTACCTCTCCCCTCAACAGTTTCAGAAAACTCTGCAATTCTGAACCATCTCTTTCCCATTTTCAGTTATCTTCACCACAAAGTGAGGTGCCGCAAGCTCTGAAAGACTGAAACTCACACCAGACATCTCACCGAACCTGTCGTCCTGCATCCTTAACGACTCTCGTCGAGCCCATTTCGTTGCACAGCATGCCTTGTTTATCAGCATTCAGCAAGAGCTACGACTCAAATTAATTTTGTGCAGCAAATGCAGGCAGGGACAGGACGGCCGGCCCTGCGCTGCCACTAACCCTGGCGCCGATATTCCTTATTTCATCTGGGAGTTAGCTACCTGCACTCGTTTAGGTGACCAACCGGGGCTGTAAAAGATTCTACCAATTCGTTGCTTAACCAACTCGGTTAGTTAATCAACCAACCAATGCCTATCCACTCCGATCATGGCAGAAATTCCAAACCTGGCTAGCCCGGCCGGCTCTCTTGTTCCCGTTTTCGTTAATAATTGCACTTTGCAGTAGCTGGGAGCCGTTAGAACAGCAATGCTTTAATAGTATTAACCATGTAAAGCCAGAGGGGATTTAGAGGCGCAGACAAACACCCTGACATACGTTTTGTCGACCAAGCTCGACATTTCTCACTTGTGATGAAGCTTATATATCTGCTCTTGGATTCGTCGTGATATTGTTCAGAAAACACGAGTCGTTGTCGCAACAATGATGCCACTTAACGCCGAATCAGGGCATACGTGTTGTCGACCAAGCTCTCGTTTCTCACCTGCGATTGATTGATTTTTAGTTTTCGCTACGAGTGGCCATGATATGGTTCAGAAAAAAGAGGTCACCGTCGCAACAATGATGCGAGTTAACGCCGATTGTCACGTAGGGTAATGACAGGAGCCTAGGCGGCCACGGCGGCCCAATACCCTCCCCGGCGCGCGGTGGTTGATCGGTCGTTGCTCATTAGGTGCCCGCCCGATCGAGTTTGTTATGCTCTTAATCAACACAGCAGTTTCTGTACCTTTCCAGGGAAACTACGAGCCGCTTCCCTCCATTCTTCAGTTTGGCGCCTAGCTTTCGCTGCCTGCTACTGCAGTTTCCCAGGCCTGCAATGCAATGTATGCCGTCTTGTTCCTGCGCAAGATAATGCCGCAAATGCGACCCAGCACTTTCCTGTCCGGCACCGGTGCCAGACTGCCAGGCCCCAAACGGCAGCCGCCACGATCGCCCGTCGGTTTCCTAGCCCAGCTTCTGGGCGTCGCGGCGTGTCGTGAGCCCTGAAAGCGGCCGTGCCGGACCACCGCATCCGTCGGTCGCCGATCCACCGAAACTCCCTGTCGCCGGCCGGGATATGGTTAGATGAAATCCGGTGGCCGACACTGCGCGCTGCCGCGGCACCAACCTGCCTGCCGCCGATAACAGTGGCACCTTCCTGACCTTACCTTACCTTACCTTCCAGAAGGGTTTAGTGCAGGCGCCACAATGGATCAGCGGTGATCGTCCGTCCGTCTGATGGACGGACACGGACATACCGCACGCGCGCGCGAAGACGGAAAAGTGTCAAGGTCGTGCGACGTTCGTTGAGCAGTGCACATCGATCCATCACGAACGGCAGAAGAAATAAAAACTGGTGTTAGTCTCTGTGGATACGGGCATGGCGCATGTGGAAGGGATTGAATAGGGGTCGATCGGGTAGGGCAGTTGGTGGTGGAGTTCATCTCACGAACAAGATGATGCAAAGGCCAAAAGACGGAGGAAGAATACACGCAATCATCAGCTGCACTTTGGTCTCGGAAAAAGATCAATAATCATCAGAGGCACTACTTGCGTTCCAGTTCTCCAGCTGGGCATCGGAACAGCATCCATCCAGGCTGGGCGCGCGTTGCATATTCTGAAGTCTGATGAACCCTTACGCCCTTGTCAAGCAAACGTGGCGCCAGCTACCGGCGCTACGAGAGCCGTCCGATCGCGAGAATCTGGCGGCCGAGGTTCGATACGGCGTGCGCTGTACCGTGTGGTCGAGGAAATCCAGCTTGCAGATTTCACTTGGAATTTATAATTCAGAATTGGGGAGGATGTCCAGCTGCAAGTAGCTGCTTTGCTTAGGAAACCAATGCCAGAACGTGGTGCTGATCATGGGCAATAGCTCTTCTGCTGCGACATTTCAGTCTCATCAATCATCATCTCAAAGCATACATAATTGAGATGCTCTTGCCGCTGCAATTTCAGTTTTCAGATGGCAGCCAACAGCCTTTAGCAGGTCGATGCCTCCCCTCCCCAAGTTTCGAATAACAATCCAACTTCCCTCGCAAAAGCAGGCTCGGAACCAAAATCGGTTCTCAAACCGAAACTCCCTATATTCCTGCCATGCCCTCCAGGTCCAAGATGCCAACAGAAATCTAAAGAGAAGAAGAACAGATACCTGCACTGCTAATCCTGGGGAATTCTAGGTGGAGTTCGTTGGCGGATTAGTACTAGTATTTAGCCTCTGTATTATGAGTGTCTGTTGGGAGGTCCCTATCCCCCATGCTTGTGCTAATCACCCTTTCTGATAGAAAAGTTGATCTTAACTAACGACGATATTATTGCTCCTTTCGCTTTTCTTCTAGTAGCTGTGTGGTGTGCAATACATCTGTAAAGACTGGTGTATAATGCTCCAACAGATGCTCCTGCTAAGAAACCCCCAGAACCCATATAAACTAGTTCAGAGCAAAAACATCCAGAAAACAACTCTGTTAAATGCTGAATCAACATAACCAGTCTTTACAGGTGTGCAATACAACATCTGTAAAGACTGGTGTATAATACTCATGCTAAGAAACTTTCAGAGGCCATAAAACTAATTCAGAGCAAAAATATCCTGAAAACAGCTCTGCCAAATGCTGAAACTACATAACCAGCAATGCAGCAGATAATTCTAGATGAGCAGGTATGCAAAATAGAAACGGAAGTAGATTAAGAAATCCTGGATGAACAGGCAGGCAAGCCAATTCTGGAAGAACAAGCAAGCATAATAGAAACAGCAGTAGATTAGGCAATTCTGGATAAACAGACAAGCAAAATAGAAACAATAGTAGATTAAGCCAATTCTAGTTCTAGATGAACAAGTAGGCAAAATATAAACATCAGTAGATTAGGCCATCTTAGATGAACAGGCAGGCAATTCTGGATGAACAAGTAGGCAAAATAGAAAGAGCAGTGGATTTGGCCATTCTGGATGAACAAGTAGAAAAACAGCAATAAATTATGACATTGCGTATGACCAAAGCAGGCAAAATAGAAGCAGCAATAGAATAGCTACGTGTGGATGAACTAAGCAAGCAAGCTATAGCAATAGCAATAAATTTGTCGATTCTTGAAAGGAGGAGATAACAAGAGAGTTAGGCCACTCTGGCTGCATTCCTGGATAAAGAGAGTGACAGATACAAGGGAGTCTTGGCACTGCAACAAGAATATGATGATCCACTTCTGTTTTATTGAAATATAAATCCAATCGGTATTTATACGGGTTTACTGAACAAGCATGTAAAATGAAACAATCCTGAACTAGTAGTAACAGACCCAAAAAAAAAAGTGAAACCTTTAATCTTCCTATCCAAGAATTGTACACCACCACCAATCAAGTAATCTCAACGTCGCCACAATGAATCAATCTGAATTGTATCGCCCGAATGAACAAACAATCCCGTATGCACTGTTCCTGACTCTTCCTTTCGCAGCCGCTGCAATGTACACCGCCCCTCTCCTTTGCTGTACAGCCGAAGGCGGCAGCCGGCTTCCGGCGGCAGCTGTGGTGGCGGTGGCGATCGCGCTGCCACCGCCGAACTCAGGCGCCCCCAAATGAAAAGAATTGTGCCGCTGTATGTTTCTACCAGGAGAAGACTGCTGCTGGCAATGCCGATGATGACAATGAGGTGAGGGACGGCGCTGACGCCGACGATGAGTGGGCATCGTCGACATAGAGGTCGTACGACTTCCAGGTGTGGTCGAGCGGGCACGGCCTGCCGGCATCGAGGCGGTCCCACGGCTTGCCCTTCCCGGACCAGTGCATGAGGCTGACCGGGCCCTTGTGGAGCGGCCGGCAGCTACCGAGCACGTTGTCGCCGCCCAGACCGTGCTGGTTCCAGCGGTGGTCGACGGCCTCGACCTCCCCGGCGAATACGAGCAAGAACGGGGGCAGCGAGCCGAGCTCGTAGATGCGCCGCTCCTTCTGCAGCTCCATCCACTGCTCGATGCGGTGGCGGTAGTTCCCGGAGCGCCAGCGGCGGAGGTCGATGACCATGACGCCCGTGTTGAAGTAGCAGGGCGCGCGGCGGCGGCCGGCGAAGACGCGCGCGCCGAGGCCCGGGTCGGCCCAGAAGGCGTCGGTGAAGTAGCGGGAGAAGTTGGCGTGGCAGTACTCGGGCGCGGCGACCACGGCGGCGGCGGGGAGGCGCGTCTCCCAGAGGCGCCGCACGTCGTCGACCGCCAGCACGTCCGAGTCGAGGTAGATCGCCCGCGGCACGCACTTGGGCAGCAGGTCCGCGAGGTGGTTCCGCGCGTAGTTGAGCGGCGCCTCGAGCGCCGCGCGCACGGAGGCGGAGATGAGGTTGGTGACGGTGTCCGGGCGGAACGGGTAGATCTCGAAGCGGAGGGAGGGGAAGGAGGCGGCGAGCGCGGTCCGGAGCTCGGCGACGCCCGGGGCGGGGGCGGGGAAGGGGGCGTCGGCAGCGGCGAGGAAGTGGAAGAAGAGGGATTCCGGGCAGGAGGCGTGCTTGAGGAGCGAGTAGATGGCGGCCATGGAGCCCCGGAGGTAGTGCGCGTCGAGCGTCATGGCGATGTGGACCAGGCCCGGGTCGCAGACCCCGGCGCCCGCCACGGCGGCCGGGCACCCGTCCCCGTTGCGGTACTCGGGGGCCTCCGCGAACCTCGGCAGCGGCGCCGATGCCGATGCAGCCGATGCGGCCAAGAAGGCGAGCAGGACGAGGCCGGCCCACATCGGCGGTGTGGCGCCGCCCATGGCCGCCGCCGGCGCCGGCTAGGGCTCCCCCTTCCCTCGGGCTCGCTGGGTCGCTCGGGTTGGGTGCTTCTCGGGCTTGGTTGTTGGTTCGTTGGGGAGAGGAGAAGGGGGAGGAAGTGGTCGGCGTTCGTTCCAACCAATCTTCCTCGACCTCGCTCGCTCGCTGGCTCCCTTGGTATGGAACTATGGATCGATCCCAACTCCGATGGTTTTCTCGGGGGAGATATATATGTGGCGTTACCAATTATGCCCCGTGCTATATACACCCGTGGGTCCCACTGGAGTTGGCTTTGGCTTACGCGTTAATTAAGGCCTGCTTGATTACCCACCGGATATTCGTTCCTTTGTTAATGTAAGGCTAAATTCATCTACTAGTAAAAACATTAATGTTTAATTGGAACTTAGGGCTAAATAAAATGCAGTAGAAATTTGGGTTTATTTTTATATAAAAAAAGTAAGGGCTCGAAGAGCCCGATTTTAAATTAACAAAGCCATCCACCGGCAAAGAGAACAACGATCACAACAACAGAAAAGAAAACTTGGGGTTACCAACTAGAGATACGAACATAGGGTGAAGAGCTAAAGCCTAAATACCGATGGCTCAACCGGAATCGTCCAACACCGAAACACCGCCTCCGCGCAAATGAACCAGACCTAACTGGTGCACTAAGCAGCCAGGCTCACGGAAGACCGCCAACCACCAAGGAACTAGCTAACCGCGCTAGTGAGCTGACGAACCACCAAAGATCTAAGGGAGGAAATTTCACAACAACGCCTCCGGGATGGAAGATGGCGCTCGCAAGCGTCGCCGTTGTCGGCATATATAGGGGCCGTGCAACGCTTTCATGAAAGCTTCACCGCCCACCTCAACGGAAAGCCTAAGCCTAAGCTTGACACCAGACATCAACGAGTATGGGGTTCCTAAGAGTAACTCGGTGAACTCGCAAGTCAATAGTGCAACGGGACAATGCCTAGGGGCAGGCAACTAGCAAGCAGATGGGTGACTTAGTCACGCCACCAAGGAGGTAAACGACGCCCATAGATGTCATCGTCACCGGCATTGACCGAAGCCTTGTGGTGTTTTCGCAGACAACATCGAGATCACTTGTGTCCTTGCGGGCCGAAGAACCAAGCGAAAATCTCCCATCTCGCCGGTGCAAAACCGAGACACACCAAACCTCACGGCAGTCAAAACTGGCGGGAGGGAATCGTACATACAACAGCGACGACGATCCGCCACCGCACCACTCAAGCATCACCCAACCAACCACAAATCCCAACTCCCACGAGCAGGAGCATATTCGGGCGAGCAAACTTGGTCCCTACCGAGAGCAGCACCCACTTGTACATGGCAAAGGGGAGCAGCTTGGGCCCAGTACTAGGAAAAGCCTTATTTTCAGGGCACCAAAAATGACTACTTCCCACGCACCAGCGCCCGCTGGTGGGAACATGCCAGTGGTAATGGCTTACCGCCGACGCACTAGCTGGTGCGCCGGCAGTAACGCGAGTTATCCCCGACGCACCTGCCTAGTGCACCGACGGTAAGTTATACCAGAAAAAAATCAAATCTAGATCTAGCTCGTGAGCCGTGGTTGTGGTGTCATCTCTGCGCCGGTGTAGTAGGTGTAGGAGGAGGCTGGAAGATCCAGAGGTCTTGGTCTCATCTCCACGCCGGTGTAGGAGGAGGAGGAGTGGGTGGGTGGAGGTGTAGGCCGGAGGTGGAGTAGGAGTCCGGAGGTGGCGGAGGCCGTAGGAGGTTGTGGCCATCGTTGCAGGAGAAGGCTATGCGGATAGGTCGACGGTGCAGCAACTGGAGACGTATGTCGGTGTAGAAGAGGAGGAGGAGGTTGATAGAGCAGCAGCCAGAGGTGGAGTAGGAGTCCGAAGGTGGCGGATGAAAAGAGAAGGAAGAGAGGAAAGTAAGGACAACAGGATGGTTTGCATTATATATAGCATAGGTTACCACCGGCGCACCAAATATGGTGGTGCGCCGGCAATAATTTTTCCTATTTTTTCATCGAAATCTAAAACCTGAAAAAAGTCTCGTTTCCGTTTTGAATTTGCCATCAAATTTTTGTCTAAACGATCATAGGTGGTTGAACTCGGATAGTAAATTTCGCGTAGATAGATTTTGATATAAAAAAGTTTTTCACCGGAAATCATATGCAACCAGAAATCCCGTTTTATCGAAATATGACGTCATTTTGCATAATATATCGAAATTCATGTTTTTAAATTTTCGTTAAAACTATATGGCATAACGCATGGGCATCTCAAAGGATTTTTTTTTGAAATTTCTATCATTTCTTCTTATTTTTTCAAAACTAAAAAGATGTTCCGGGGGGTGGTGTGTGTGTGTGTGTGCAAACCCTAACTCTAAATCCTAACCCTAACCGCACTAAATTTTTGATGCGCCGACGGTATTGGACCATCACCGACGCGGTCAAAACATGGTGCGCCGGTAGTATTTACCACCGGAGGGCATTGTGTGGTGCACCGGCAGTACCGCTGGCAGCTATAGGCTACTTCCTAGCAGTGCCCCGTCGGCGTCAACGGACACCACGGCCACTAGCGCCCCAGCCTATACACGCGGGGAGCTGAATGTGCACTCTAGCAAGCAACAACCTTATCAGGCCCACCCATACCTAGGGAGCCCAAATATGAGGCCCAAACCTAAGCCCGTAGACCTAAATCTGGGCCCATCGCCGACATCTCGTGGCTAGGGCCGCGCCGAGTAGTAACCAGCACGCCGCCACCCCACCGAAGTTGTGCAGTCACCACGCTTTGGACGAGCCACAACGCCGTCGTGTCCTACGCCGAAACCACTGACCGCGTCGGCCCGCACCGCCACCGCCACACGAGGGGGAGAAGAGACCCCGTTGGAGCCGACGCCACCAGGGATTTAACCGGCGACGTCCTCTGGCGACAGCAAGGAGGAAAGGAGGGAGGAGGAGGCTGACGGTTGGGGGAGCTAGGGTTCGCCCTGCTACTTGCGGGGTAGGCAGGAAGAAACTTTTTTCGCCAACTTGGGGAATTTGATCGTGCAGATGACTGCAGCGGTTAGTTAGACGAGTTAGCAGCAAACAACTACTCCTACACGGTAGGTAACATGTGCGTGCGCTCGTGACGGGATTAACTTATTCCAATTTGCCAAGTTGGACGCACATTTAGATCTGTGTCAAGAATAAAAGTTTGTTTGTGTGTAACGATCAACCAGGAACAGATTAAGCTGTGAGACGGTATTCCCACGATCAGTCACGGCCTCCAGGTACATATGAAAGTGGAATAGTTTTACGGGGGCGCACTCCAGGTCCATATGAAAATTTCCTGTGATATTTTTATATCTTTTTGTCCTTTGTTGGGACTACAGTGTTTTACCTCCTGAGGTTTTTTTTTTGAAAAATCATACTTTGAAGTTTGAGAAATTCTAGGTTTTTGCGTGGATACTAAACGTGTTCTCTACACGTGTGCAAAGTTCTGCTAAATAATGCGTCATGTTATCGGCTACACAAAAAAACATAAAGTCTTGGCTCTGAAAAATGGAAAGACGGAATTTGATTTTTCTTCAAACATACTACCTCTATCCCCAAAAAAGCTACTCAACTTTATTCAGATACGGATGCATATAAATATGTTTTAGTTAGTAAATAATAATAGATACATTTGTATCTAGAAAAAATTGAGAAGTTTTTTTTTAGACGAAGGGAGTATTTCATTTTCCTAGAGAGCACGCGCAAATAGATATCTCGATGAAAATTTGGCCGCGCATACTAGACGTGCATACATACTTCAAACCTTTTTTTCAAGGCGGAAAACTCTTGGGAGCAAATGGGATTTCGCTCTCATTTTTTTTACAATCAATACCACATATATTTATAGTAACAGATAGAACTTGGTAGAGATACACGAGCTGTCTTCAACGATTACAAAACAAAGTCTTAAAGATACTAGCATATCTTCGAGGTCTTCAAACTATTTTTTCTTGCAAGACACAATCTTCACTTTCTTGAAGTCAGCTAAAGATAGATAACAAACCATAGATCTGTAAATAACAATGTAGATTCTCCCATAAATTTAATTTGAGCCGCAGCTGCATGGAGCGCAACCATTAAAGTACTAAATCAACATCGACAAGAGTACCAACACCAGTATCTCAGAAAATAACAACCGACTAACCT
This sequence comes from Lolium rigidum, assembly GCF_022539505.1. NCBI lineage: Eukaryota > Viridiplantae > Streptophyta > Magnoliopsida > Poales > Poaceae > Lolium > Lolium rigidum. Next base: position 231,268,743 of record NC_061509.1, read on the forward strand.
TATCTCAGGGATTCGCTCTGTTGATTGCAACACCATCCTAAGAACTACATGACTAAATAAAAATAAGGCATGATTCTCACAACTTCAATAACATCCCTATCTTGCTTTGATCGGAAATTAAGGGATGATGTATTTTGCAGGTTCGGCCTCAAGGTACATCTGACAATTTGTCTTGTTTACGGACAGATTTATCAACACATGCATCGCACACATTCCATTGCTAGTATCATCTAAAATGCCGAAAAGTGTCTTGAGCACATGAGCACCAGTGCTCCTGGTGCTATAAAGTCATATTATTTGATTTCTAAAAAAATTGAAATTAAATACCTACATACATATAAACATTCGGAAGATACGGTAGAAATTTCGGAGAAAAATATGTTATATTTTGAGCTATATAAAAAAGACAAATTTCTGATAAATATACGTCTCTATACGTAGCCATAAATTTGTTTTTTTCTTGTAGCTCAAAATACAATGCAATTTTTACCAAAACTTCTCACGAGTATTCGGAACATATATATGTATTCATAGAATAAATGTGATGATTTTTTGAAACACGGATATATAATTTTTTTAATATTTAAAAAACTGAGAGCACTGGTGCCCATGTGCACCAAATGCTCTAGTTTATTTATTAAGAGTATGCTCCGCGAAGGATTGACAAACAACTAGAGAGTTTACACCAAATCCTTGTATGCTTCCAAGTTCCTAGACGTAATGACGTGATCACTAGAGAGTTCTCAACACTGTATTTCAAATAACATGGAGCCATGTGAGCTCACAACCGCTGAGATATCCCCTTTCAAGAGACTCCGGCTCTTGCCGCTCCAGACTTCAGTGCAGCTGCACAGGTGTTTCCTTGTCAACTTTATCCCTACACTCTTCTCTAGATCAGCCACCCTTACAGCGATCTTTCGGCTCACGGTGTCGATGTTGAAGAAGGCAACGTAGATCTCTCCTGCTCCATGGAAGCAAAAGAAGAATCAGTGGAATGAAAAGATATGATTATACTTCATGCTTGAATTGACGAAGGGGCCAGCTTAGGTACAAAATACCTTTGTTTCCAGTTGCGATCCATGCTTGTGCTCCACTTGTTTTACGTTCTGCTGCACAAAAGAAGATTGCTACTTAGGTAAAAAGAAGTGATTATTTTGTCCCACTAAATCATTAGGTAGTAATTTGTACCTCCTTCCTTGTTGGACTCAACTGTAGCACATAATCCTGAGTAGCTGCTTACAAGGTGTCCCTTCTCTGTTAGCTCCCAAACCTGCAGTTGTTGTTGGCAAAATATGATGAATCATGCCATAATTCACTTCCTAAATTGAATTATCAAGGTTACATTATTTGGTTATTAGAACAGTTTATAGCTAAACAAATCAAGCAACTTCATGACAAAATAAAACGTTAAAAACGTTCATGACAAAGAAAAATGACCCAATTTTTGCTCAGTTTCATTATATATGGATCATTTTTGACCTACCAATACCAGTGTGTGCGCTTAACTTACTTGCTTTGCATGACCTTCGCAGGTCGAGAACATTGGAGTCCGACTCGCTGAGCTTGCTTGCCAGGGGCTGACAGATGCATCCAAGCAACCGGCATCATTGTGAATACCTGCTAGACGAAATTTGGCTTGGTTTTCTTCATTGCTCAGGGTAATTCCATCCCTGAATAACAGAAAATGTGTGGAACAAACAAAAGTCAATTAAGTGGGTATTGTTTTCTTTCATGAATTGTTTCGTTGTAAGACACTTACGATGTTGGGAGAAGTTTTGCTTTGGATATGCAAAATGAGGCATTGCCGTTCTTGGTTTTGTAGCTTCTGCAAATATGGTCTTCCGAGGAACTACGCCATCCTCTGGCGCTCTCATCGCTGCAGGTACTGAGACCAATAACCAGCCCATCATTGTTTGTGTGTTCCACCGAATTCGAACCACTGAACTTCTCGTCGGATTTTGAAGTCCTTTCACTTTGAATATAATTAAACTGAAAAAACATCCAGAAGTTAGCTTGACGTTCATCATATGTTACAACATGGATATCTAATTATATTTAGTTTACCTCCTTGTTGTTTTCACTATGGTGATTTATCTTCAGTAGAGTAGGATGGGTAATTAGATTGAATGTATCATCATCAAGATGCCTTAAGTCGCCTCCATACATGAGAGGAGACTTAGCCATTGACCAAAGTAACATCTGTAAGGTCATGCGAATAGCAAAAACAAGGTCACATTAAGAATTTGAGACTTTAAGTTGCACCATAAAAACAGAGTCAAGTACAAACTTGTGTTCTTTGCTCATCAAATGTGAGGTTGGTGCTTCTGTGAGGGCCCTCCCTAACACCTGTATATATATGCAAAAAAACATCAAGATTATTCCATTGATTAATTTTTATGGTATTGGATTTTCTGTTTCCAAAGACTAGGAAAATACGTGGCTTCAAGGGTAACTGAGGTGTGCATTTAACCAAATTTACTACAGAGGTCATGTTATGAATCATCACCTGCATTAGTAATCCTGCCAAATGGAAGCATGTCTAAATCTGGCCAAGATCTTCCTTGCAATCCAGTGGCGCCTATCTTTTTTGCGTCAGCAAAGGATCTGTGTATGGTATGATTATATATAAATTTATTGTTACTAGAAAACAAGAATAACATATATAACCCATCTGTTTCTGTGAATAACACGCACACGATTTGCAAGAAGAATGTTTGACCAGAATGTGACAAAAATTGATATCATTGGATTAGTATGGAAAAACATTTTCTCAGTGATAACATTTTTATCAAATAATTCTCATATACATGGACTAATTCTTCGGCAAAGTAAATCATTAGGAAAAAGTGTGCCTTATTCGTAACAATGGAAGCAGTACAACTCAATGAACGGAGGAATAACAAACAGTGCACAAGAATTATGTAATGTACATCTTTCAATTTACCTTGCGACGTCGAAATGCGGAAGAACATCTTTCCAGCTGTCCCAATCATCCCCTGTTATCCTGTACATGTCAACATGCCGAGTGATGTTCTCAGCCAATGCTGGAGTGACTTTGGTTCCCGGTGAGATGGACAGGACGACTGGTCTCTCAAGTTCTTTCAAGACCTGCAATTTATTTAAGTATTAACCAATTCGGACATATCTTCAAATTGTGCAACTGTTTCGATAATGCAGAGTTACATACCTCTGAAACAGCCACAATCTCTTTTGGGCTGTAGTCTGTGCCAAAGATGCAATCTACCTTCACTGCAAACAGAAGAGGTTGGGGTGTATTCATTTGCTGAGATTTCATATATGGCATGAAGGACAATACTCTGCTTCCGGGATTGGGAAGGGAAAGTTGTAGTCGAGCAGGTGAACCTATGCACCCAATAACTCTAGGTTTTTTCAATGCTAACTTAGAAACAATTAAGTCTAAGCAAAATGATGATTGTCGTACAACATTATAGTGTACTATGTTGCAAAATAAAAAAATGGAGAGAAAACGTATAGTATGTGGTTGTCAAAAGAACAGGTGACAGTTAATAAATGTGAATATAAATCCATCAAAGTTTTTTTTCTCTCCCAAATAGCACAAAATTTTAACCTCAAACTTTATAGGTCAATCTACCCTTTGTACTACAATATTTAGATATTTTTTTAAAAAAAATGTACAACGAAAATCTTTAAAATAAGTGAGTGCCTAGATGCACCCGTGCTTTAGATAACCACTCTCGACTCACAATAAAATTTGGTTTGACAGTTGACTTACCGAAATCGACACCCCACTCAGCATACTGTCTATATAGAGACCTTAGGAATGCTCGTCCAGCTCCCATGTCTGTATTTACGCTCATAAATCCCTTTGACATCCAAGCACAAGTTCTGTGGGTAAGGCCTATATCGCTCGCGGTCCATTGCCGTCCGTCCTCTACATAGGCATTTCCCTGGAAAGAGATCGCAAATTTATAACTTGCATTGCAAATTTTCTTCCAGTTCAAGTGAAGAATTAAGTAAAATATAAAATCAAACCAACATTTGAATTTTGAAAGAAAGTCGTTTATTACCAAAAGTAAACAAAAAAAGACAATAAATCAGTACCGTGCCGATGTCGAGGATGGGCGTGCTGGCGTTAACTGCCTGTGCGTTGATCCCATTCATCAAATGGATGCCAAACTTCAAGCCCATCGCGTGGACCTTATCTGCGATCTGCTTAAACCCTTTGCCACCTTTCGACGACGGGAACCTGTCGGGGTCGGGAAATGGACGCCCCCATTGGTCGATGTTGTCGAAGCCGTATGAATTTGTACTCGAGCCGTTGACGTTCTTCCGGTACCAGAGGAAGTCTATGACGGCGTACTGCATGATCCGGAGAAATTTATATATGCATGGATTATGAATTTTGTTCATGTACTGTTCGTTTAGTCTGTTGTGTTGAATTGAATGTACAATAGCCCAGATGAGTCGATCTTCACCTGGTATCCATGTGGGAGCAGCTTGTCCGCCATGATCTGTGCGTTGTGCAGGAAGGCGGCCTCGTCGATGGTCCACGAGAAGGAATCGTAGGAGTTCCAGCCTCTCGGTGGCAGCATGGCAAGCTGGGCATCTTCCGCGCCGCAACATCTACCCCTGAAATTAACGTACGCGACAGCACGAATGGATCAAGATTAGATCGAGGAAAAAGAGAATGAGAAACTTGAATTGCCCCCGGTGAGTAATGCATCGAGGCTAAGGAACGAGAACAGAGCAGAACTTACCAGAGGCAGAGGAAGAGCGCTAGCGCGAGGCAGAGATGGCGGCGCCATTGCGACGGAGCTCCCAGTTGGTTCATCCCAACCTTACCCCGAGATGAGCTGAGCGCCGTAGAGCAGAGTGGAGTGGAGTGGCACAGTAGGTGGTCTGATCTGATGGTTATGGAAGAGGACGAGTGATGATTGATGTACTAAAAGGTCGGGAGTTGGGACTCCACGTGTGGATCAGGTCAGGTCAAGCCTATCCATGCAATGCATGCAGCACCATTCACGGCACTAGCTCACGGTAGACTAGGCTTTCTAGTTGAGTTACTTGTGTGTGTATCTCCTCAATCGACCCCTCTCCGTGCTGGATATCTCTTGTAAATTCCCCTCGAGGATGAATAAAATGTGTGTTGACTTCTAGACCTACTACCTACGAAATCTAGGAGATGGATCTAAAAAAACTAAAACAACTAAAAATGTGCTGCAACAATTAAAACACATATGTGAAAAACTTTTTAAAGCCTACAACAAATCCCCATTGACCACAAAAGGTTGTCTAGAAAAAAAACAAAGCAACATATAGAGCATAGAAATCAACGTTTGCATAAACAGGAAAACAACTTTGCGGCATAAAAGCAACATTTGTAACATATACCCAAAAATATTGCAATAATAAGTCATCCGCATGTATGCACCAAAACTCACACGATCTTGCAGCTTGTCGAAATATCTTGTGTAACATCAAAGAAAGAGCTAATATCTTAGAACCTAAATTTGGACGCCAACCTTGCCGTCTCAAGCTTCCCATTGATAAACCTCGCTCGATGGATCCCCATTAGAGTCGTGTTGTGCAATCCTATTCCCATTCCAATTATCGCACCATGCATCGAGCTCGATGACTCAAATGGATCATGTCTTGAACTCAAACATAGAACCCAATGTTTAAACGAGTGATGAGTTTGTAGCATAGAAAACAAAAAATTCTAGCGCAAGAACGAACAAAAACAAGATCTAATGTACTAGATGATAACAACAAGATATATTAGAGACTCACCCTCGAAGACCAAAAGTGTTAACAAGATCGGAACTCGTGGACGATGAAGATGTTCACTTGCTGGTCTCAAGATCGTGATGAAGATCCTTTCGGCGCTGCAAGCGGGCAGCACCTTCGTACTCAGGAACACGCACGGTGTTGATCAGGACGTCCTCTCCTCGTTCCAACGGGGCAGAGGAAGTAGTAGATCCTTCGGGAATCCCAACAGCATGACGGTATGGTGGTGGTGATGGTGGAGAATTACACGGATAGGGCTTCGCCAAGCGGCTATCGAGGTGGTGGTTGGAGGAGAAGGGAGAGGCGGCCAGGGTTTTAAGTTGCAGCCCCTTGCACCTCCCCTCATCTTATATAAGGGGATGGGCGGGCAAAGGGAGATAAAGATCCCCTCCTAAGTTTCCTCTCTTTAATTTTTGGGATCTCGATCTTATCTCGATTTGATCTCGATTCGATATTGATATGATCTCGATTCGATCTTATCATGAAGGGGTAGCCGCATGGTCCATGAGGGCCCCTTCTAGAACCTTCTACAACATTCTAGAATGTTCTCGATATGATAGCGGAAAATACAAAACTTTTTCCCCAAAACCCTAAAATAACATACCATATATGTTCTCTTTATCTCTGGACAATTCCAAAGCTCCTTGTGATGCCCTGGATCCAATCCAAGACCCCGAACAATATTCAGTCTCCAACTCGTCTTAGGGTATCAACCCTAAGCATCAACAAACCTTAAGTGCGTCACCCTACGGTTCACGGATGATGCATACATGATCGAGACACCTCTCCGATCAATAACCAACAACGGGATCTGGAGATCCATAATGGCTCCTACATATTCAACAATGAACTTGTGATCGAATGAACAATACACATTGTAACCAAATCCCTTTGTCTCCGAGTGCCGGTCGTCGGTATCATCTATACCTAGTTCGATCTCGTTCATTATAACTACTCTTTACTCATCCCATGTGACCTATTGTAAGGGTACATTGCCCCGAACTGTGTTTTTGTAATTAATGACAATCCTTATGGATGTTTTCATTGAGTTTATATGTAGGAATACTTCCTAGGTATTTCTTATAGTAAATGTATTGGCTTCAAGTGTGGATGCCATGAAGATAAATATATACTTTGGGTATTGGCATCGCGATCTTGAGTGTTTGGTTTCAAGAGAAGAATTCAAGATATGGATCTAAGCCGGTGTCATGAAATTCTAATGAGTTGAGGTGTGGATCACAATGGTTTGGAGCACGCAATCAAATGAAGAGTTCTCTATATACCTCGAGATGTCATGATATAGCATGATGAGATATAAGGTTGACCAAGACTAAGAGGAAAAATTGAATTCAAATTGGTCAACACATGAAGCATAAAGATTGTAACACTTTGGATCATGTGATCTTGTGGATGGTAAGTCTTATCAATTATGTTTGATGAGGTAACCCACTATATATGTGTGTTTGTGTTGTCTATATGGGTTAGGTATCTCTAGAACTTATGCTTGAATATTTTCACCCATTTGGTGATAATGGACTTGTGAAGATGTGCTTAATTCAAGGTAGCTTTTCCATAGTGGTGTATGGGAGAGCAATCATGAGTCTCCACGAAGCAACAATGATCAAGTGAGTTATTCCAGCTTGAGTGGAGCTTGAAGAGTTGTCATCAAAATCAAGCGAGATGCGCAAGGCAAAGGTATGGTCTTGCTAGTTTTTCCTTTTACCGGTCTCAAGGTGGTTGTTGGGAGAACGGGTTATAGGACAGATAGCCGCACTATCAAGAGGGGATTTCGGTTGGGTAACTTGATCACATCGTCTTAGGGAACTCAATCCTTTGCCTACTTTGCATCCGTATATTCTTGTTGTTTCTTGGTATTTCTACATGTAAGGTTCTTGAGAGCTTGTTGCTAGCTTTTCAACAAGACCAAGTTCATCAAAAACGGAATCTGTATGCATCTCCTATTGCGTTTTCGAGTTTGGATGTCTTTATCGTTTCTTGACGGTGGGAGGCTTCCTCTCTAAAATGATGTAAAATCTTTTTGTGAGTAGTCTTAATATTTCCAAAAAATTGGTTTTGAAAGGACGAGATATCGCCTAGAGGGGGGTTGATACGTCTCCGACGTATCGATAATTTCTTATGTTCCATGCCACATTATTGATGATATCTACATGTTTTATACACATTATATGTCGTATTTATGCATTTTCCGGCACTAACCTATTAACGAGATGCCGAAGAGCCAGTTGCTGGTTTTCTGCTGTTTTTGGTTTCAGAAATCCTAGTAAGGAAATATTCTCGGAATTGGACGAAATCAACGCCCAGGGTCCTATTTTGCCACGAAGCTTCCAGAAGACCGAGGGGGAAAGGAAGTGGGGCCACGAAGCGCCGACACAACAGGGCGGCGCGGCCTGGCCCTTGGTCGCGCGGCCCTGGCGTGTGGGGCCCTCGTGTGGCCTCCCGCGTTGCCCTTCCGCCTACTTAAAGCCTCAGTGACGAAACCCCCAGTACCGAGAGCCACGATACGGAAAACCTTACTGAGACGCCGCCGCCGCCAATCCCATCTCGGGGGATTCTGGAGATCGCCTCCGGCACTCTCGCCGGAGAGGGGAATCATCTCCCGGAGGACTCTTCACCGCCATGGTCGCCTCCGGAGTGATGAGTGAGTAGTTGACCCCTGGACTATGGGTCCATAGCAGTAGCTAGATGGTTGTCTTCTCCTCATGTGCTTAATTGTCGGATCTTGTGAGCTGCCTAACATGATCAAGATCATCTATCTGTAATTCTATATGTTGTGTTTGTCGGGATCCGATGGATAGAGAATACTATGTTATGTTGATTATCAATCTATTACCTATGTGTTGTTTATGATCTTGCATGCTCTCCGTTATTAGTAGAGGCTCGGCCAAGTTTTTGCTCTTAACTCCAAGAGGGAGTATTTATGCTCGATAGTGGGTTCATGCTTCCATTAAATCCGGGACAGAGGATGAAAGTTCTAAGGTTGTGGATGTGCTGTTGCCACTAGGGATAAAACATTGATGCTATGTCTAAGGATGTAGTTATTGATTACATTACGCACCATACTTAATGCAATTGTCTCGTTGTTTACAACTTAATACCGGAAGGGGTTCGGATGATAACCTCGAAGGTGGACTTTTTAGGCATAGATGCATGTTGGATAGCGGTCTATGTACTTTGTCGTAATGCCCAATTAAATCTCACAATACTCATCATATCATGTATGTGCATGGTCATGCCCTCTCTATTTGTCAATTGCCCGACTGTAATTTGTTCACCCAACATGCTATTTATCTTATGGGAGAGACACCTCTAGTGAACTATGGACCCCGGTCCTATTCTTTACATTGAATACAATCTACTGCAATACTTGTTCTACTGTTTTCTGCAAACAATCATCATCCACACTATACATCTAATCCTTTGTTACAGCAAGCCGGTGAGATTGACAACCTCACTGTTTCGTTGGGGCAAAGTACTTTGGTTGTGTTGTGCAGGTTCCACGTTGGCGCCGGAATCTCTGGTGTTGCGCCGCACTACATCCCGCCGTCATCAACCTTCAACGTGCTTCTTGACTCCTACTGGTTCGATTAAACCTTGGTTTCTTATCGAGGGAAACTTGCTACCGTGCGCATCACACCTTCCTCTTGGGGTTCCCAACGGACGTGTCAACTACACGCATCAAGCAAATTTCTCGGCGCCGTTGTCGGGGAGATCAAGACACGCTGCAAGGGGAGTCTCCACAATCCAATCTCTTTACTTTGTTTTTGTCTTGCTTTATTTTATTTACTACTTTGTTTGCTGCATTATACCAAAACACAAAAAAATTAGTTGCTAGTTTTACTTTATTTACTGTCTTGCACTCTATATCAAAAACACAAAAAAATTAGTTACCTGCATTTACTTTATCTAGTTTGCTTTATTTACTATTGTTAAAATGGCTACTCCTGAAAATACTAAGTTGTGTGACTTCACAACCACAAACAATAATGATTTCTTATGCACACCTATTGCTCCACCTGCTACTACAGCAGAATTCTTTGAAATTAAACCTGCTTTATCGAATCTTGTTATGCGAGAGCAATTTTCTGGTGTTAGTTCTGATGATGCTGCTGCCCATCTTAATAATTTTGTTGAATTGTGTGAAATGCAAAAGTATAAAGATGTAGATGGTGATATTATAAAATTAAAATTGTTTCCTTTCTCCTTAAGAGGAAGAGCTAAAGATTGGTTGTTATCTCTGCCTAAGAATAGTATTGATTCATGGACTAAATGCAAGGATGCTTTTATTGGTAGATATTATCCCCCTGCTAAAATTATATCTTTGAGAAGTAGCATAATGAATTTTAAACAATTGGATAATGATCATGTTGCACAAGCGTGGGAAAGAATGAAATCCTTGGTTAAAAATTGCCCAACCCATGGACTGACTACTTGGATGATCATCCAAACCTTTTATGCAGATCGAACTTTTCTTCGCGGAACCTATTGGATTCAGCTGCTGGAGGTACCTTTATGTCCATCACTCTTGGTGAAGCAACAAAGCTTCTTGATAATATGATGATTAATTACTCTGAATGGCACACGGAAAGAGCTCCACAAGGTAAGAAGGTAAATTCTGTCGAAGAAACCTCCTCCTTGAGTGATAAGATTGATGCTATTATGTCTATGCTTATGAATGATAGGACTAATGTTGATCCTAATAATGTTCCATTAGCTTCATTGGTTGCCCAAGAAGAACATGTTGATGTAAACTACATTAAAAATAATAATTTCAACAACAATGCTTATCTGAACAATTCTAGTAATAACTATAGGCCATATCCTTATAATAATGGTAACAGTTATGGTAATTCTTATGGGAATTCTTACAACAATAATAGGAACACACCCCCTGGACTTGAAGCTATGCTTAAAGAATTTATTAGTACACAAACTGCTTTTAACAAATCCGTTGAGGAAAAGCTCAATAAAATTGATATTCTCGCTTCTAAGGTTGATAGTCTTGCCTCTGATGTTGATCTTTTGAAATCGAAAGTTATGCCTAATAAGGATATTGAAAATAAAATTGTTACTACAGCAAATGCCATCCAAGTTAGAATTAATGAGAATATAAGATTAATGGCTGAATTGCATGCTAGGTGGGAAAGAGAAGAAAATGAAAAACTAGCTAAAGAGAATAATGTAGCTAAAGTTTGGACTATTACCACCACTAGTAATGTTAATGATTCACATGTTGCTGTACCTCCTACTATCAATGGTAAAATAATTGGTGTTGGCAATGCTTCTACTCCTAATGCAAAGCCCGCAAAACCGCAAAAACCTGCTAAAACTCGCTGAAACCGCTCTGTGATAAAACCGCTGAAATTTTTTCCAACATTGGGGATGATGATCCCATTGCTTTAGATTATAATGGTTTAGACTTTGATGATTGTCACATCTCTGAAGTTATAAAGTTCTTGCAAAAACTTGCTAAGAGTCCTAATGCTAGTGCTATAAACTTGGCTTTCACAAAACATATTACAAATGCTCTCATAAAAGCTAGAGAAGAGAAACTAGAACGTGAAGCTTCTATTCCTAGGAAGCTAGAAGATGGTTGGGAGCCCATCATTAAGATGAAGGTCAATGACTTTGATTGTAATGCTTTATGTGATCTTGGTGCAAGTATTTCCGTTATGCCTAAGAAGATTTATAATATGCTTGACTTGCCACCTTTGAAAAACAGTTATTTGGATGTTAATCTTGCTGATCATTCTACAAAGAAACCTTTGGGGAGAGTTGATAATGTTCGCATTACCGTTAACAATAACCTTATCCCCATTGATTTTGTTGTCTTGGATATTGAATGCAATGCATCTTGTCCTATTATATTGGGAAGACCTTTTCTTCGAACTGTTGGAGCTATCATTGATATGAAGGAAGGTAATATTAAATATCAATTTCCTCTCAAGAAAGGTATGGAACACTTCCCTAGAAAGAGAATTAAGTTACCTTTTGATTCTCTTATTAGAACAAGTTATGATGTTGATACTTCGTCTCTTGACAACACTTGATACACACTTTCTGCGCCTAGCTGAAAGGCGTTAAAGAAAAGCGCTTATGGGAGACAACCCATGTTTTTACTACAGTACTTTTATTTTATATTTGAGTCTTGGAAGTTGTTTACTACTGTAGCAACCTCTCCTTATCTTAGTTTTGTGCATTGTTGTGCCAAGTAAAGTCTTTGATAGTAAGGTTCATACTAGATTTGGATTATCGCAAGAATGCATTTCTTTGCTGTCACGAATTTCGACCTGCCTCTCTGTAGGTAGCTCAGAAAAATATGCCAATTTACGTGCGTGATCCTCAGATATGTATGCAACTTTCATTCAATTTGGGCATTTTCATTTGAGCAAGTCTGGTGCCATTTTAAAATCCATCTTTACGGACTGTTCTGTTTTGACAGATTCTGCCTTTTATTTCGCATTGCCTCTTTTGCTATGTTGGATGAATTTCTTTGATCCATTAATGTCCAGTAGCTTTATGCAATGTCCAGAAGTGTTAAGAATGATTATGTCACCTTTGAACATGTTAATTTTTATTGTGCACTAACCCTCTAATGAGTTGTTTCGAGTTTGGTGTGGAGGAAGTTTTCAAGGATCAAGAGAGGGAAATGATGCAATATGATCAAGGAGAGTGAAAGCTCTAAGGTTGGTGAAAGATCGAGATGTCGCCTAGAGGGGGGGGGGGGGTGAATAGGCAATTACAAACTCTTACGGATTTGTCTTGTAAGAATGCGGAATTAAACTATCGTTTAGTTTACAAGCACAAACCCTAAATATGCTAAGCTCAACTAGGTGTAACAATAGCAACTAGAGCTAAGCAAGATATGCACAAGATATATGTAGCACAAGTGATAGCAAGATATATGTACTTCAAGCACGATGGCTATCACAAGGAAAGAGAGCTCGGGTATAGAAATAACCGAGGCACGCGGAGACGAGGATGTATTCCCGTGTTCCCTTGCTTTGCAACAAGGTACGTCACGTTTGGAGGAGTGGAGGTCCCACGAAGGATTCCCCGCGCCACGAAGGCTCACCCTATTCTCCGAACCACACCCACGAAGGATTATGGCCCTTTCCTTATGGTTAGCTTTTCCTCCGCTCCGGAGATGGCAAGCTCCACAACCACTTCACAAGCTCCACGAAGGAGAAGCCCGGGGCCCTTCACAATCTTCCACGAAGAGATCACCGGGACACCCACCAAGCCAACTAGGAGGTCACCCTCCAAGAGTAACAAGCTCACGGTCTCTCACTCGAACAAATCGTGGTGGAGAGCTCAACACTATGCAATGATGCAAAGCAAGAACACCGGAGGTGTTCAAGTCCTTCACACTCAAATCCCACCAAAGCAACGAATGCTAGGATGAGATTGGAGAGGAAGAACAAGGGGGAAAGTCAACCAAAGACTCCAAGATCTAGATCCCAAGAGATTCCCTCACTTAGAGAAGAATTGGTTTGGTGGAAGTGTAGATCTAGATCCCCTCTCTCAAATCCTCAAATATGAGCAAGAATGGTTGGAGGAATCAAGGGGGAGAACAAGTTCTTCAAATAGTAGCAATGGAGGAGAGAGAATGGGAAGAACTACCCAGCCCAAGGTGGAAGAAGGGCTATTTATAGCCCAAGAGCAAATATAACCGTTGGGGAAGAGTTGGGCTGAGTCAGCCGTCGAGGAGGCCGGTCAACCGGGCCTGGGACCGGGCCGTCCGGTTCAGGACCCGGTCAGACCGGGCCACCGACCGGGCCATCCGGTCCACGGACCGGTCGACCGGGCTAGTGACCGGACCAAGCCGAAAAGCTTATCGGATAGTGCCCGGATGGCACCGGTCCGGGGCCGGTTTGAACCGGCCATCCGGTCGACGGCCGGTCACGCCGGGCTAGAAACCGGACCAAGATTAAAAGCTTACTGGATAGTACCCGGATGGCACCGGTCCAGGGGCCGGTTTGAACCGGGCCATCCGGTCAGACGGCCGGTCACGCCGGGCTAGAAACCGGGCCAACAGGAAATCATGTTATACAAAAACTGTGATAACTTTTGTGTCCGGACCCCGATTGACATGAAACCAATTTTGTTGGAAAGATAACGACAAATAGAACCCCAACAAAAACTGGAAATATGGAGACTCCACACAGAACATTTTAGATGATTTTAGAGAGGGAGTCTCCCACCGTTAAGAAACGGTGAAGACGTCCAAACTCGAAAACGCAATAGAAGATGCATGCGGATTCCGTTTTCGATGAACTTGGGCTTGTTGTAAAGCTAGCAACAAGCTCAAGAACCTCTCACAGAGAAACACCAAGAAGCAATAGGGATATGCAAAGTATGCAAAGGATTGAGCTCCCTAAGACGATGCGATCAAGTTACCCAACCGAAAGCCCCTCTTGATAGTGCGGCTATCTATCCTATAATCCGGTCTCCCAACAACCACCTTGAGACCGGTAAAAGGAAAACCTAGCAAGGCCATACCTTTGCCTTGCGCATCCCGCTTGATCTTGATGACAGCTCTTCAAGCTCCACTCAAGCCGGAATGCCTCACTTGATCATCGTCGCTTCGTGAAGACTCACAAATGCTCCCCCATACACCATGATGGGAAAGCTCTATTGATGCACATCTTCACATGTCCATCATCACCAAATGGACGGCAAGCTTCAAGTATGTGATCCACTCAAGATGCTCAACTTGAACTTGCCCAACTCAACCTTGTATCTTCTCATACTCTATCATACTATCTTGAGGTGTATAAAGAATTCTTCACTTGGAATCAAGCTCTCAAGATCTTGATCATTCATTGCTTATCTCATAGGATAGAGCATGGCCAATATTGAGTTCCACATAAGAACTCCATCTTCATTTCTTCTTCTTGATCATATCACATATATATCTTCAAGCCAATGATCTTGATGCCAATACACAAGATGTATCTTTATTTACATGGCATCCATACTTGAATCCAACACATGGAATACAAGTAGAACCTATGGAATATTCCTTCATATAAACTTAATGAAAACATTAGTCCATAGGGGTTGTCATTAATTACCAAAACCACACATAGGGGCAATGTACCCTTACAGTTGGGGATGCCCCGGTGGTTCACCCCTGCATATTTTAAGAAGACTCGAGCGTCTAAGCTTGGGGATGCCCAAGGCATCCCCTTCTTCATCGACAACATTATCAGGTTCCTCCCCTGAAACTATATTTTTATTCCATCACATCTTATGTACTTTGCTTGGAGCGTCGGTTTGTTTTTGTTTTTGTTTTTGTTTTTGTTTGAATAAAATGGATCCTAGCATTCATTGTATGGGAGAGAGACACGCTCCGCTGTTTCATATGGACAAATATGTCCTTAGGCTTTACTCATAGTATTCATGGCGAAGGTTGAATCTTCTTCGTTAAATTGTTATATGGTTGGAATCGGGAAATGCTACATGTAGTAATTCTAAAATGTCTTGAATAATTTGATACTTGGCAATTGTTGTGCTCATGTTTAAGCTCTTGCATCATATACTTTGCACCCATTAATGAAGAAATACATAGAGTTTGCTAAAATTTCGTTTGCATATTTGGTCTCTCTAAAGTCTAGATAATTTCTAGTATTGAGTTTTGAACAACAAGGAAGACGGTGTAGAGTCTTATAATGTTTACAATATGTCTTTTATGTGAGTTTTGCTGCACTCAGCTCATCCTTGTGTTTGTTTCAAATAACCTTGCTAGCCTAAACCTTGTATCGAGAGGGAATACTTCTCATGCATCCAAAATCCTTGAGCCAACCACTATGCCATTTGTGTCCACCATACCTACCTACTACATGGTATTTCTCCGCCATTCCAAAGTAAATTGCTTGAGTGCTATCTTTAAAATTTCCATCATTCGCCTTTGCAATATATAGCTCATGGGACAAAATAGCCTTAAAAACTATTGTGGTATTGAATATGTACTTATGCACTCTATCTCTTATTAAGTTGCTTGTTGTGCGATAACCATGTTTCGGGGACGCCATCAACTCTTTGTTGAATATCATGTGAGTTGCTATGCATGTCCGTCTTGTCCGAAGTAAGGGAGATTTACCACTCATTTAAATGGTTAGAGCATGCATATTGTTAGAGAAGAACATTGGGCCGCTAACTAAAGCCATGAATCATGGTGGAAGTTTCAGTTTTGGACATATATCCTCAATCTCATATGAGAACATTAATTGTTGCTACATGCTTATGCATAAAAGAGGAGTCCATTATCTGTTGTCTATGTTGTCCCGGTATGGATGTCTAAGTTGAGAATAATCAAAAGCGAGAAATCCAAATGCGAGCTTTCTCCTTAGACCTTTGTACAAGCGGCATAGATGTACCCCTTTGTGACACTTGGTTAAAACATGTGTATTGCGATGATAATCCTGGTGATCCAAGCTAATTAGGACAAGGTGCGGGCACTATTAGTATACTATGCATGAGGCTTGCAACTTGTAAGATATAATTTACATGATACATATGCTTTATTACTACCGTTGACAAAATTGTTCATGTTTTCAAAACCAAAGCTCTAGCACAAATATAGCAATCGATGCTTTCCTCTTTGAAGGACCCTTCTTTTACTTTTATGTTGAGTCAGTTCACCTATCTCTCTCCACCTCAAGAAGCAAACACTTGTGTGAACTCGTGCATTGATTCCTACATACTTGCATATTGCACTTGTTATATTACTTTACATTGACAATATCCATGAGATACACATGTTATAAGTTGAAAGCAACCGCTGAAACTTAATCTTTCTTTGTGTTGCTTCAATACCTTTACTTTGATTTATTGCTTTATGAGTTAACTCTTATGCAAGACTTATTGATGCTTGTCTTGAAGTACTATTCATGAAAAGTCTTTGCTTTATGATTCATTTGTTTACTCATGTCATTACCATTGTTTTGATCGCTGCATTCATTACATATGCTTACAATAGTATGATCAAGGTTATGATGGCATGTCACTCCGTAAATTATCTTTGTTATCATTTACTCGCTCGGGACGAGCAGAACTAAGCTTGGGGATGCTCGATACATCTCCGACGTATCGATAATTTCTTATGTTCCATGCCACATTATTGATGATATCTACATGTTTTATACACATTATATGTCGTATTTATGCATTTTCCGGCACTAACCTATTAACGAGATGCCGAAGAGCCGATTGCTCGTTTTCTGCTGTTTTTGGTTTCGAAATCCTAGTAAGGAAATATTCTCGGAATTGGACGAAATCAACGCCCAGGGTCCTATTTTGCCACGAAGCTTCCAGAAGACCGAGGGGGAAAGGAAGTGGGACCACGAGGCGCCGACACAATAGGGCGGCGCGGCCTGGCCCTTGGCCGCGCGGCCCTGGCGTGTGGGGCCCTCGTGTGGCCCCCCGCGTTGCCCTTCCGCCTACTTAAAGCCTCCGTGACGAAACCCCCAGCACCGAGAGCCACGATACGGAAAACCTTACTGAGACGCCGCCGCCGCCAATCCCATCTCGGGGGATTCTGGAGATCACCTCCGGCACCCTGCCGGAGAGGGGAATCATCTCCCGGAGGACTCTTCACCGCCATGGTCGCCTCCGGAGTGATGAGTGAGTAGTTGACCCCTGGACTATGGGTCCATAGCGGTAGCTAGATGGTTGTCTTCTCCTCATGTGCTTAATTGTCTGGATCTTGTGAGCTGCCTAACATGATCAAGATCATCTATCCGTAATTCTATATGTTGTGTTTGTCGGGATCCGATGGATAGAGAATACTATGTTATGTTGATTATCAATCTATTACCTATGTGTTGTTTATGATCTTGCATGCTCTCCGTTATTAGTAGAGGCTCGGCCAAGTTTTTATTCTTAACTCCAAGAGGGAGTATTTATGCTCGATAGTGGGTTCATGCCTCCATTAAATCCGGGACGAGTGACGAAAAGTTCTAAGGTTGTGGATGTGCTTGTTGCCACTAGGGATAAAACATTGATGCTATGTCTAAGGATGTAGTTATTGATTACATTACGCACCATACTTAATGCAATTGTCTGTTGTTTACAACTTAATACCGGAAGGGGTTCGGATGATAACCTGAAGGTGGACTTTTTAGGCATAGATGCATGCTGGATAGCGGTCTATGTACTTTGTCGTAATGCCCAATTAAATCTCACAATACTCATCATATCATGTATGTGCATGGTCATGCCCTCTCTATTTGTCAATTGCCCGACCGTAATTTGTTCACCCAACATGCTATTTATCTTATGGGAGAGACACCTCTAGTGAACTGTGGACCCCGAGTCCTATTCTTTACATTGAATACAATCTACTTGCAATACTTGTTCTACTCGTTTTCCGCACACAATCATCATCCACACTATACATCTAATCCTTTGTTACAACAAGCCGAGTGAGATTGACAACCTCACCTGTTTCGTTGGGGCAAAGTACTTTGGTTGTGTTGTGCAGGTTCCACGTTGGCGCCGGAATCTCTGGTGTTGCACCGCACTACATCTCGCCGCCATCAACCTTCAACGTGCTTCTTGACTCCTACTGGTTCGATTAAACCTTGGTTTCTTACTGAGGGAAAGTTGCTACTGTGCGCATCACACCTTCCTCTTGGGGTTCCCAACGGACGTGTCAACTACACGCATCAGGGGTGAATAGGCGTTTAAAAAACTCTTACAGATTTGGCTTGTAAGAATGCGAATTAAACTAACGTTTATTTTACAAGCACAAACCCTAAATATGATAGGCTACACTAAGTTCAATAACAACAACTAGAGCTAAGCAAGATAGGCACAATATATATATATATATATATATATATATATATATATACCAGCACTATTCTGCAACCGGTTGCAGAATAATATTCTGAGCACCGACTTGTACTTCCCTGGACACAAGGTTGTACTTCCCGGATAACAGAGTTCAACTTTCTGTCGAACTTACCTGAACTTCTCATTTTCTTCAAAGCTACTGATTCTACTTCGTGTTTCCCAACCATTTGTCGGAACTATGCAAATGATATACCGTTGGATAGATAATGAAAAACCGCAACTTTTTCATGTTCACACTTTTCACAGATTTTGCACGGTTTAAATTTAATTTTGAAAATACGAAAACGCTTCTATATGGCCAGAAACCGAATTTTTAGTTCGGTTTTTGAATCGCTTATCGAAACTGTGCAAATGATATACCGTTGGAAAGATAATGAAATTTCGCAACTTTTTCATGTTTTATGTTTTTTCAAAATCCTCACAGTTTTTGAACAATTTTGAAAATACCGAAATTCGGACGTACTCAAAAAACGAGCGGACAGTAATTTGGATGATTTGTTTCAACCGTATATCGGAATGATGCAAATGATATGGCGTTGGAAAGCTATGAACTAGGCGCAACTTTCTTATTTCAATTGTTTTCTCTAATTCCTTATAGTTTAATAGAATAACACGAATTACTGTTCGCATTTTTTATGTGACGGGCACCGAATGATTTTCCCCGCGATTTTCATGCGGTATATTTAAACAATGCAAATGATATACGGTTGGAAAGGTCTCAAAATGGTGCATCTTTTTCGTATCTACCATTTTTGCCAACTCCAAATAATTTGAAAGTAATTTTAGAAGTTTTGAAATCATGTTCACGGTATATTTTGTGGGATAACAATTTGAATTAATAGATTAGATCCATTTATTTGTTGTAAAATGTTGTAGGTAATGAAATTAGACATATACTCTACCATATAAAGCTTTTGGTGACAATGATTGTAGTGGTTGGTGATCAAATCGATGAGATTTGAAATATAGATTTCCGCCCCGTAAAAACAGAGCATTGAACTTCCCTCGACACGGACTTGCACTTCTTGGGAAATGCGGTTGTACTTCTCGGCGCTTTTTCACGAAAGTGTTCAGTAAAATGACTATAAGTTTCTCATACGGTGTTCGTTTGAGGTCCATGACCACACAAAATGCCCATCACAACCACGCGCATCTGAACTTCCCACGACATGTCCTTGTACTGCTTGGCCTTCGTGGTTGTACTTCCTGGAAATGTTTTGATACTAGTGTGTTTTACAAAAGCTAGCATGTGTGCTTCAAAATGATAATGTTAGATTGTCCCTATATTCTATTTTAAGAGATTCTGCACTTCCCAAATCTTAATATTTGAACTTCACAATGTTGCTATGTGAACTTATGTGGGGGGTATTTTCTTCATGTAATTACCGCTTGTACTTCCTGTTGTCTCCGCCTGTACTTCTCGGAATCACTGCACGTACTTCCTCGCAGATGACGGGATTATTTTGTTTTTTCTACATTTGGACTTTGTCGGGTATCTTGTGCTTCTCGTTTTCAAGTATATGAACTTCTTTACGGGTGAAGGGATTTTTTTTTTGCTATGTGAACTTATGTGGGAGTATTTTCTTTGAACACTTTTAATTCATGTAATTATCGCTTGTACTTCCTGTTGTCTCCGCCTGTACTTCTTGGAATCACTGCTCGTACTTCCTCGCAGGCGACATGATTATTTTGTTTTTTCTACATTTGGACTTTGTCGGGTTTCTTGTACTTCCTATATTAAGTGGGTGTATTGCTCGTGTCGAATGGTTGTGCTTCTCATTGTCAACTATATGAACTTCTTTACGGGTGACGGGATTATTATTGTTTTTTGCTATGTGAACTTATGTGGGAGTATTTTCTTTGAACACTTTGAATTCATGTAATTACCGCTTGTACTTCCTGTTGTCTCCGCATGTACTTCTCGGAATCACTGCTCGTACTTCCTCGCAGGTGACGGGATTATTTTGTTTTTTCTACATTTGGACTTTTGTCGGGTTTCTTGTACTTCCTATATTAAGTGGGTGTATTGCTCGACCAAAAGCTGCTGCGAGAGAGACACATAATAAATGCAAGATACACAAGTAGAGATCTTTTTTGGTGGTGTGGGGGCCATCAAGGCGGTGGCGTGAATTAAAACAGTTAATTCCCAGAATTTTTTCCCTCTCCAATACCAAAAGCATACCCTTGCACTTACTGTGACCATGTGATTGGACTTTTCTTCGAACTTGCTTGTACTACTTGCGCAACAAACATTAAATCCCTTGATTTGCTGTGAAATGCAATAGGTAATTAAATTAGACTCATACTCTACCATATAAAGCTTTGGTGGCAACGATTGAGGTGCTCGATGATCAAAACGATGAGATTTGGACAATAGATTTCCGCTCGCAAAAAACAGAGTATTGAACTGCCCGGTGACACGCGCTTGCACTTCTCGTGCTATGAGGTTGAACTGCCCCGACGCTGTTTTTGGAGTGACGGGGCACCAAAGGATTTTCCCGCAATTCTCAAATGATAAATTCAAAAAATGAGAATGATATATGATTGAAAAGGTGTCAACAAGGCGCATCTTTTTTGTATGTAACATCATAATCTCATATTGAGTAACACAGTTTGTTCATGCTGGAAAGCTTCAAGGACAACCAAAGATTGTGAGCTGGATAATCCAGAACGGTTATAAGCCCACTTGTGTGATGCAGTTAGCATTATCTACAAATCAGCTTTCCAATTTCAGTAAGTGCAGATAGCCTTGGCCTCCTTCCATCCGCAAATAATCGACACAAACACCAACTTTAAGTTAGCAATTAGCAAGTAGTAGCAATAAAATTCAGTTAGCATCAACTACAAATCATTCCAAATTAATAGCTACCAGCAGCACCAAAATTCAGTTATATTATATAAGCATTAAACTTTAGCAGCAAAACATAGCAGTAGCACTGAGCAGGAGCAGGCGAGCATCCCAGTCCCACACGGGACTACATCTAGCAGTAGCATCAGCCAAAAAGAGATATCTGGTGGTCCGTTGGCCACAGTAGTGAACTTTCTCTGTACCCTACGTTATTTATTTATTTGCATAGCGCGACCAAATCAGAAGCAGAAGCTTGATTTGAAGAAAACATATTGCAGCGGAGCGGAACGCAAATACTGCGGCAACAATACTGATAGTGACGAAGAGATCTGATATGAATAGCTCTTATCCAAAAGTACTGATTTCCAAAAGCAGCAGCAAGGGAGGTAGTTTTTCCACATTAGCAGCAGCGGCGGAGAAGTGGTGACTGAATCGGAAATTTCCTCCAAGAGCAGCAACGACGAAAAAGTATTCACCGCCGATCATCGTCGTACTCAACCGTACACGGGTGTAGAGATAGAGAAAGAATGTACTGAAAACCGAACTTGCACTGTCTAAAAACCGAACTTGTACTGCCCTTAGAAAAGAGATTCGCCAGGGGAGAAGAAACATGGCGTCGACCATGGTTGGCCGCTCCGCAGTTGGGCGGGGGAGAGCCCCGCGGTGGCTGTGCAGTTGGGCCGGCGGAGTTCCTGGGAGACGGTGTGCAGTAGTGCGTCACGCCGGCGGCCGCGAGAGCCATTCCGGCCGTTCCGGCCGCCATGAGTCAGCAGCGCCGGATGTTGCAGGCAACACGCGCAGGGCCTAGGCCGGCGGCGTGGAGGACGACGTGGTCGGCTTCGGCGAGGACGAACAGTTTGACGGAGGCATCATGGAGCAGCCCGCATCATGGTGGGCTTGAAGAGCTCATGGACGGGAGGCCAACCTGGGGATGGAGGAGAAAGGGCGCACCGTGCAGGGATCTGCCGGAGGGAGGGGAGGCCAGCGGCGTCGAGGACCGGGTGAAGGTCGGAGGCGAGGTGCCCGGCGGGTGGATGGCCGCAGAATCGATGGAGCGCGTCGACCGCAACGTAGCTTGTGGATCCGGCGCTGGGAATCGTTTCGAGTTGACGGTGCGGGGGGCTTGGCCGGCGGCGGGGATCCGGGGACGTCGGCGGCAGGGATCTGGGGACGCCGGTTGCGGAGCTTGGATCGGTTGGGGAGGCGGGTCGCGGGGAATTCCGGTCGTGGGCTGCAGGGAAGGTGTATTTTCTGGTATTTATTTTTCCATGAATCGTTCCTATATAGGGTTGGGTGGTGCTCAGAATAATATTCTGAGCACCGGTTGCAAAATAGTGCAACCCTATATATATATATATATATATATATATGAACAAGTGATAGCAAGATATAATAAGTACTTCAAGCTCGTGGCTATCACAAAGAAAAGTAAACTCGGGTATAGAAATAATTGAGGCACGCGGAGACGAAGATGTATTCATGTGTTCCCTTCCTTTGCAAGAAGGTACATCACGTTTCGGGAGGTGGGGATCCCACGAAGAATTTCCCAACACCACGAAGGCTCACCTTGTTCTCTGAGCCAATTCCATGAAGGATAATGGCCCTTTTCTTATGGCTAGCTTTTCCTCCACTCCGGAGATGGAAAGCTCCACAACCACTTCACAAGCTCCACGAAGGAGAAGCCCGGGTCCCTTCACAACCTTTCACGAAGAGGTCACCGGGACACTAACCAAGCCAACTAGGAGGTCATCCACCAAGAGTAACAAGCTCACTGTCAATCACTCAAACTAATCGTGGTGGAGAGCTCCACACTATGCAATGATGCAAAGCAAGAACACCAGAGGTGTTCAAATTCTTCCCACTCAAATCCCACCAAAGCAACAAATTCTAGGATGGAATTAGAGAGGAAGAACAATGGAGGAAATCAACAAATGATTCCAAGATCTAGATCCAAAGGTCCCCCCTCACTTAGAGGAGAAATGGATTGGTGGGGATTGTAGATCTCGATCTCCTCTCTTAAATGTCTCAATAATGAGCAAGAATCATGGGGGAATCAAGAGATAGGTGATAACCCACAAGTATAGGGGGTGTATCGTAGTATCTTCGATAAGTAAGAATGTCGATCCCAACGAGGAGCAGAAGGTGTTGACAAGCAGTTTCGATGAAGGATTCACTGTAAATGCTCACATACAAGTATTCAGGGGGTTTTGATATAGCAGATGAATAAAGTACAAGTAAATAAAGTGCGAGAGAAATAATTGCAGCGAGTGGCCCAATCCTTTTTAGCACAAAGGACAAGCCGGTTTGTTTACTTATAATGACCAAACGTTCTTGAGGACACACGGGAATTTATTCTAGTGCTTTCGCTTCATATAGCTGATTAATCTTCATTGTTTTGATAAGTGTTGTGTGGGTGAACCTATGCTAATGTACCGCCCTTCCTAGGACTAATGCATACTTGTGATTATACCCCTTGCAAGCATCCACAACTACAAGAAAGTAATTAAGATGAATCTAACCACAGCCTTAAACTCTGAGATCCTGCTATCCCTCCTGCATCGATATACTAACGGGGGCTTAGGTTTCTGTCACTCCGGCAACCCCGCAATTAGCAAACGAATACAAGATGCACTCCCCTAGGCCCATAAATGGTGAAGTATCATGTAGTCGACGTTCACATGACACCACTAGAAGAATAACACCACAACTTAAATATCATAACATTGAATACTAGCCAACATAATTCACTACTAACATTTAGACTTCACCCATGTCCTCAAGAACTAAACGAACTACTCACGAGACATCATATGGAACATGATCGAGGTGATATGATGATGAATAACAATCTGAACATAAACCTTGGTTCAATAGTTTCACTCAATAGCATCAATAACAAGTAGAAATCAACACCGGGAGAGTTTCCCCTATCAAACAATCAAGATCAAACCCAAATTGTTACAGCGGTGACGAGGTGCAGCGGTGGAGATGGTGGTGATGATGATGATGATGATGATGATGATGGAGATGATGGTGAAGACGATGTCCAGCTCGATGACGGTGACGATGGCGTCGATTTCCCCTCCGGAGGGGAATTTCCCCGCAGATTTCAGCCTCGCCGGAGAGCTCTTTTCTCTCTGGTGTTCTCCGCCCCGCAGAGGCGGCTGTGACTCTTCTCGACTATCCTCTGGGGCTTAGGTTTTTGGGACGAAGACGTACGTGAAGAAAAGGAGGCGAGAGGGGGCTGTGGGCCCCCTCCTCACAGGGCGGCGCGGCCAGGCCTTGGGCCGCACCGGCCTATGAGGTGGGCCCACCTCGGGTCCCCTCGGCTCCCCCTTCTGGCTCCCTTCGTCATCTGGAAAAATAGGATTTTTCATATAATTTCCGTCAACCGTTGATCTTCCGAAATATTGCATTCCGACGGTGCTTTTTCCAGCAGAATCCCGGCTCCGGTGCGCGATCCTCAAATAATCATGAAACATGCAAAATAGATGAAATTACATAAGTATCATCTCCAAATATGAAATATATCAATGAATAACAACAAATTATGATATAAAATAGTGATGCAAAATGGACGTATCAACTCCCCCAAGCTTAGACTTCGCTTGTCCCCAAGCGAAACCGAACTCGTAGAACAGGACCACATGTTTATGGAGTGAAGAGTCAATAAATAAAATACGGACAAGAAGCATCATATTCATTCACACAAGAGATTCTAGTAGACAACTTCCTCATATAATTCAACTTGAAACAAGTAGAAGGAAATCACAAATAAAGGTGCATAGGAAATCATAATTGGTGATGGCAAACTTTGTTCTTGGTCGAGAACAGCTTAACGATTATACTCATCTATTGAGCAGCGCTCTCATATTAAAGCTTATGGTAAACTTGCATACTCAATCATAGTAATCTCCTCATAATCATTGATAACTTTCAAAGCTATATTCATTCAGATAAAACCTGTACTAAACAAGGAAGAATAAAAGGCATGATGAAATAGATCACAATATAGATGGTTGGATCACAACAACTCAAATGCTTGCTTGAGATGGATGGAAATAGGTTTACTGACTCAACACAAAGTAAAAGACAGGCCCTTCGCAGAGGGAAGCAGGGATTAAATCATGTGCTAGAGCTTTTCAAGTTTTGAAATCATATAGAGAGCATAAAAGTAAAGTTTTGAGAGGTGTTTGTTGTTGTCAACGAATGGTAGCGGGTACTCTAACCCCCTTGCCAAACAGACCTCCAAAGAGCGGCTCCCATGAAGGACGTTATCTCTACCAGCAAGGTAGATCATCCCTCTTCTCTTTTGTTTACACATGTACTTTAGTTTATTTAAGGATGACACTCCCCCAACCTTTGCTTACACAAGCCATGGCTAGCCGAATCCTCGGGTGCCTTCCAACAATCTCATACCATGGGGGAGTGTCTATTGCAAAATTAAGTTGCTTACTGATGAATCAGGGCAAAACATGTGAAGAGAATTATTAATGAAGGTTGATTAATTGGGGCTGGGAACCCCGTTGCCAGTTCTTTTGCAAGATTATAGGATAAGTGGATGAAGCCACTAGTCCATTAGTGGAAGCTGTCTAACAAGACTGAAAGATAAAACACCACATACTTCCTCATGAGCTATAAAACATTGACACAAATAAGAAGTAATAGCTTTTGAATTATTTAAAGGTAGAACATGAAGTATTTACTTGGAATGGCAGGGAAATACCACACAATAGGTAGTTATGGTGGACACTGGCGGCATAGGTTTGGTTTAAAGGTTTGGATGCACGAGAAGTATTCCTCTCGGCATGTGTCTTTGGCTAGCAAGGTTAATTAGCAAGCATAAGAGTTGAGGGAAACAAACAAATCTACATGTGATAGAAACAATCATGCATCTTACTTGTAAGCACAAACAATTTTAACTTCGAATACTAAGCCAAGAACTTAACAAGAAAGATAATAACATATCTACATGTGTTTCCTCTTTTCTACTTAAACTCGAAGTGTTGTTGCTATTGACCAATGCTAAGTTTGCCAAAACCAAATAGATATACTCATTGCTCCCAAAGTGATACCAATACTAACAACAAGATCAATCATATAATAGAGATTGCAAACTAAAATAAGATGTGCAATATGTAGATGATAAGGCTTCTCATTAATATTTCATAACGATAACTCACACCAAGGGATACATAGATAACCAACTAAAGAGAGATACTTCCATACCGCAACACTTCTTATATGATAACTTCCCTACTCATGATATGACACTACTTGAAAGTAAAAAGATAAAAGATAGTGATGATGTGATACCGCGGCACTCCCCCAAGCTTGGGACAAACCAAGGGGATGCCAATACCGATGATGAATTACTCCTCCGGCGGTGGTGATGAATTCTTCCCGCGATTCTTAAAGATCTCCTTCAACTTCAGCTTCTCGGCTTGGCAATTCCGCACTAAGACTCGAAGAGATTCATTATTGTCCACGTATGTCGGTGGTGGCTTTGTGATGGAAATTGAGTGATACTCCAAGCATTCCGCGCAATCGGTGGTTCTCCTCCCGAAGTATCTCCACCTCTCTTCTCGCAGCACGGTATTGATCACAAAACTCATCGATAACTCTGCAGATGCTTGCTCCACAGCAGGGAAAGAGCCGAGGTTAAGGGCAGAGCGGTAGAGGTCCCCGCAAGTTATGAGAAAAAGAACGTCCGATGTTAACCGATCCCACCAAGATTGGCTCACTTCCCGCAGTTTGCCGCTTCCTTTTTGTTGAAGACATCCCCTTAACTTCCTCCAAAGGCTCCTTGTCCTTGTTGTTGGAGGCCATGGTGCTTCTAGATCAACGATGGATCCTGGCAGAAACAGCTCGAAACAAAACACGTCGAGAAAACGATATACGGACCTCCAGGGGTCCGGGGGATTATATAGCAAAAAATTTCACGACAAACGGAAAGTACCGAGTCGAACCGCAGTCGGAGAGGGGCGACGAGGCGGCCTCCTCACGGGCGGCGCGGCCAGCCGGGGCCCGCGCCGGCTCGTGGGGGCACGCCCTCGTGCGTCTCCTCCACTCCGTTTCGATCTCGTAATTTTTCATATTTTCCAAAAGTTGCAGAAACAATGTTCGGAAAGTTAAACGCGGACTTTTTCTTACCAGAACTGTTACCTATTCAAAGTTGGACTCTGCAGGACTGCCAACTTGGCCTTTAATGAAAGCTTCCGGAGTTACCACTTGAATAACATCAACATCTTCATTATAAGAATCACCCGAGATATAATGCTTGAGTCTTTGTCCATTCACCACTTGTGTGGCATTACCTTGCAGAGAGCTAATTTTAATTGCTCCTGATCGATACACCTCATCAATGACATATGGTCCTTCCCATTTTGAGAGTAATTTCCCCGCAAAAAATCCGAGACGAGACCGATACAATAGGACTTTATCTCCAACATTAAATTCTCTTTTGATAATTCTTCTATCATGCCATTTCTTAACTTTCTCTTTAAAGAGTTTAGCATTTTCATAGGCTTCACTTCTCCATTCATCTAAAGAACTTAATTGCAGCAATCTCTTCTTACCGGCAAGTTTAAGATCTTTATTTAGTTCTCTCACAGCCCAATAAGCTTTGTGCTCTAGTTCTAAAGGTAAATGACAAGCTTTCCCATAAACCATTTTATACGGTGACATACCCATGGGATTTTTGTAAGCGCTCTATAAGCCCATAGTGCTTCCTTCAATTTAATAGCCCAGTTCTTTCTAGATTTATTAACAGTCTTTTGCAAGATAGATTTAATCTCTCTATTTGATAATTCTACTTGCCCACTAGTTTGAGGATGATAAGCGGAAGCAATTCTGTGATTAATACCATATTTAGCAAGAGTTTTTCTAAAACCACCATGAATAAAATGAGACCCTCCATCAGTCATAATATATCTAGGAACTCCAAATCTAGGAAAAATAATGTCTAAAAGCATTCTTAAAGAGGTCTCACCATCAGCACTTTTTGTAGGTATGGCTTCCACCCATTTAGTAACATAATCAACAGCGACAAGTATATGAGTGTTATCTTCTGAGGAAGGGAAAGGACCCATGAAGTCAAATCCCCAACAATCGAATGGTTCAATAACAAGAGTATAATTCATAGGCATTTCATTGCGCCTGGAGATATTACCAACCCTTTGACATTCATCACAAGAGAAAATGAATTTCCTTGCATCTTTAAAGAGAGTTGGCCAATAAAAACCTGATTGTAGAACCTTTTGCGCAGTTCTATCTCCGGCGTGATGTCCTCCATAAACACTACCATGACATTTACTCAATATTTCCTGTTGTTCATATTCAGGAACACATCTTCGCAGAATACCATCCACTCCTTCTTTATATAAGTGTGGGTCATCCCAAAAATAATGCCTCAAGTCATAAAAGAATTTCCTCCTTTGCTGAGCTGAAAAGGTTGGAGTCAAGTACTTGGATACAATAAAGTTAGCATAATCAGCGTACCAAGGGCTATCTCGCAAGCTCACCTTTATTACAGCCAATTGTTCATTTGGAAAACTATCATTAACAGGAACAGGATCATAAGTAATATTTTCCAATCTAGACAAATTATCAACAACAGGATTATCAGCACCTTTCCTATCTATAATATGCAGATCAAATTCTTGCAAAAGAAGTACCCATCTAATAAGCCTTGGCTTAGCATCTTTCTTTGTCATAAGGTATCTAATTGCAAGCATGATCAAGTATGAATTGTAACTTTTGAATCAACAATATAGGATCTAAACTTATCACAAGCAAAGACTACAGACTAATAATTCTTTTTCAGTTGTAGCATAATTTTTTTGAGCAAGCATCAAGAGTTTTGCTAGCATAATGAATAACATTCAATTTCTTATCTACTCGTTGTCCAAGAACAGCGCCTACAAGCAAAATCACTAGCATCACACATAATCTCAAAAGGTAAATTCCAATCAGGAGGTTCAACTACAGGAGCAGTTGTTAAGGCTTTCTTTAGAGTTTCAAAAGCTTCCTTACAATCATCATCAAAAACGAAAGGTACATCTTTTTGAAGAAGATTAGTAAGAGGCTTTGAAATCTTAGAGAAGTCTTTAATAAATCTCCTATAAAACCCAGCATGACCAAGAACACTACGAATACCTTTAACATCCCTAGGATAGGGCATCTTCTCAATTGCTTCAACTTTAGCTCTATCAACTTCAATACCTCTCTCGAAATTTTATGTCCCAATACAATTCCTTCATTAACCATAAAGTGGCATTTCTCCCAATTAAGAACAAGATTAGTTTCTTCACATCTCTGCAATACTTTATCTAGGTTTCGCAAGCAATTATCAAAAGAATTCCCATAGACAGAAAAATCATCCATGAATACCTCTACAATACTCTCACAAAAGCCATCAAAAATAGCAGACATGCATCTTTGAAAAGTAGCAGGAGCATTACATAAACCAAAAGGCATACGCCTATAAGCATAAGTTCCATAGGGACAAGTGAAAGTGGTTTTCTCTTGATCTTTAGTTTTAACAAGCAATTTGTGTAAACCTGCAATAACCATCAAGAAAGCAAAAATGAGTATTTTTAGACAACCTTTCTAACATTTGATCAATAAATGGTAAAGGGTAATGATCTTTCTTAGTTACCTTATTAACTTTTCGATAATCTATGCACATTCTATAACCTACAACTACTCTTTGAGGGATGAGCTCATCATTATCATTAGGCACAACAATCATTCCTCCTTTCTTAGGAACACAATGCACAGGGCTAACCCATCTACTATCAGCAATAGGATATATAATACCAGCTTCAAGAAGTTTTAATACCTCATTCCTTACCACATCCTTCATCTTCGGGATTAGACGGCGTTGATGTTCAACAATAGGCTTTGCATCATCTTCCATATTGATAGCATGTTGGCAAATAGAGGGAGAAATCCCCTTCAAGTCATCAAGAGTATAGCCAATAGCTCCTCGGTGTTTCTTCAATATTTCCAATAACCTTTCTTCCTCAATATCTGAAAGCTTAGAACTAATAATAACAGGATATATTTTCTTATCATCAATATGAGCATACTTAAGATTATCAGGCAATGGTTTTAAATCAAAAACAGGATCTTCCTTTGGTGGTGGTGTTGTACCTAGATCTTCAACCGGTAAGTCATGTTTAAGAATAGGTTGACGAAGGAAAATTTCATCAAGCTCATTTCTTTCTTCCCTAAAGACTTCACTCTCACTATTCTCCAAATGTTGCTGCAAAGGATTATTAGGAGCAAGAGCAATAGACG
The DNA here is from genome assembly GCF_022539505.1 of Lolium rigidum. Lineage (NCBI taxonomy): Eukaryota > Viridiplantae > Streptophyta > Magnoliopsida > Poales > Poaceae > Lolium > Lolium rigidum. The sequence continues at coordinate 231,299,542 of NC_061509.1, forward strand.
CACACTGTTCAACTCTAAAATCATTATTAGGCAAATCAGCTTTGTAAGGAGTTTTGGCAAATTTAGAGAAATTAAAATCATAAGATTCACCAGCAAATTTAGTCATAATTTTTTCCTTCTTGCAATCTATAACAGCTCCACAAGTATTTAGGAAAGGTCTACCAAAAATAATAGGACAATACTTACTAGCAGCGAGAACCAAGTACCAAAAAGTCAGCAGGATATTTAATCTTACCACATAAAACTTCCACATCTCGAACAATACCAATAGGAGAGATAGTTTCTCTATTAGCTAGCCGAGTAACCACATCAATATCTTCAAGTTCACGAGAACCAATTTCATGCATGATCTCCGTATAAAGCTCATAAGGAATGGCGCTAATATTTGCACCAATATCACATAAACCATAATAACAATGATCACCAATTCTAACAGAGAGCATAGGAACACTGGCTTTCCTAGACTTATTAGGATGCGAAACAATATTAGAAGCATCTTCACGTGAAAATAATATGACCATCTTCTACATTTTCAGTCACAAGATCTTTAACTATTGCAACAGCAGGTTCAACCTTAATTTGTTCTTCAGGTTCTACAGATTTCTTTGCACTTTTATTAACCGCACTAGATATAACAGAATACTCCTTCATTTTAGCAGGGAAAGGAGTTTTTTCAATATAAGCTTCAGGAAGAATATGATCAACAGTTTCAATTATAGCACATTTATTTATAGATGGATCAATTTTATCTTTATATGGTTCATGATACTTATCAAAATTCTTCCTAGGCAATTCAAAGTGAGATGCAAAGGCTTTATAAAGATTTACAACGACTTGAGAATCAAGACCATAAGTAGCACTAATATTACGAAATTTATCAGTATCCATAAAAACTTCAATGCATTTATAATCAAAGTTTATACCTGACTCTCTATCTTTGTCGTTCTCCCATCCTTCAGTATTCTCCTCGGATCCGATCAAGAAGGTCCCTTTTAAACTCTTCTTTATTGCGTGTAAATGATCCGAGCAAGAAGTATCCAAGCAAAGTCTTATCTTGAAAAGACAAGTCTTGCATAGAAATTATCAATAATAATATTACCAGGAAGCTCATGAATGGGGCATTTGAGCATTAAAGACTTCAATCTCCCCCAAGCTTGGGCAATACTTTCTCCATCATGAGGCCAGAAATTATATATGCGGTTCCGATCTTTGTGAATTTCACTTGGAGGATAAAATTTAGAATAAAATAAAGGCACAATGTCCTCCCAATCAAGAGAATCCCTATTCTTCAGCAATTTATACCAGTGCGCTGCTTTACCGTACAGCGATATAGAGAATAGTTTCTTCCTAACTTCATCCATAGCAATACTCGCACATTTGAATAACCCGCATAATTCATGTAAAAACAAGTAAATGATCACCAGGATGGACAGTTCCATCCCCTTCATAGCGGTTATCCACGACACGTTCAATAATTTTCATAGGTATTTTGTATGGAACCTCTTTCTCACCTGGCGCCTCATCCACTACCTTTGCAATAGTAGTAGATTTCCCAAAGAGGAATTCAAGAGAAGACCTCTCCATAATGATTTATAGCAGCAGGCAGAAATAAAAAACAGCACGTACAGTAAAAGTTTCCCTTACCAATTCCACTTACCAATAGCGCTTCACTCCCCGGCAACGGCGCCAGAAAATAGTCTTGATAACCCACAAGTATAGGGGGTGTATCGTAGTATCTTCGATAAGTAAGAATGTCGATCCCAACGAGGAGCGAAGGTGTTGACAAGCAGCTTCGATGAAGGATTCACCGTAAATGCTCACGGACAAGTATTCAGGGGGTTTTGATATAGCAGATGAATAAAGTACAAGTAAATAAAGTGCGAGAGAAATAATTGCAGCGAGTGGCCCAATCCTTTTTAGCACAAAGGACAAGCCGGTTTGTTTACTTATAATGACCAAACGTTCTTGAGGACACACGGGAATTTAGTCTAGTGCTTTCGCTTCATATAGCTGATTAATCTTCATTGTTTTGATAAGTGTTGTGTGGGTGAACCTATGCTAATGTACCGCCCTTCCTAGGACTAATACATACTTGTGATTATACCCCTTGCAAGCATCCGCAACTACAAGAAAGTAATTAAGATGAATCTAACCACAGACCTTAAACTCGAGATCCTGCTATCCCTCCCCGCATCGATATACTAACGGGGGCTTAGGTTTCGTCACTCCGGCAACCCCTCAATTAGCAAACGAATACAAGATGCACTCCCCTAGGCCCATAAATGGTGAAGTATCATGTAGTCGACGTTCACATGACACCACTAGAAGAATAACACCACAACTTAAATATCATAACATTGAATACTAGCCAACATAATTCACTACTAACATTTAGACTTCACCCATGTCCTCAAGAACTAAACGAACTACTCACGAGACATCATATGGAACATGATCAGAGGTGATATGATGATGAATAACAATCTGAACATAAACCTTGGTTCAATAGTTTCACTCAATAGCATCAATAACAAGTAGAAATCAACACCGGGAAAGTTTCCCCTATCAAACAATCAAGATCAAACCCAAATTGTTACAGCGGTGACGAGGTGCAGCGGTGGAGATGGTGGTGATGATGATGATGATGATGATGGAGATGATGGTGAAGACGATGTCCAGCTCGATGACGGTGACGATGGCGTCGATTTCCCCCTCCGAGAGGGAATTTCCCCGGCAGATTTCAGCCTGCCGGAGAGCTCTTTTCTCTCTGGTGTTCTCCGCCCCGCAGAGGCGGCTGTGACTCTTCTCGACTATCCTCTGGGGCTTAGGTTTTTGGGACGAAGACGTACGCGAAGAAAAGGAGGCGAGAGGGGGCTGTGGGCCCCCTCCTCACAGGGCGGCGCGGCCAGGCCTTGGGTCGCGCCGGCCTATGAGGTGGGCCCACCTCGGGTCCCCTCGGCTCCCCTTCCGGCTCCCTTCGTCATCCGGAAAAATAGGATTTTTCATATAATTTCCGTCAACCGTTGATCTTCCGAAATATTGCATTCCGACGGTGCTTTTTCCAGACAGAATCCTCGGCTCCGTGCGCGATCCTCAAATAATCATGAAACATGCAAAATAGATGAAATTACATAAGTATCATCTCCAAATATGAAATATATCAATGAATAACAGCAAATTATGATATAAAATAGTGATGCAAAATGGACGTATCAATAGGACAAGTTCCTCAAAGGCAACAATGGAGGAGAGAGACTTGAAGAACTTACCCGCCCAAGGTGGAAGAAGGCCTATTCATAGTCTAGGAAAAATAGAGCCGTTAGAGAAAAAACAGACAGAAAACAGGAAGAGAATGGCCCAGTCGGCCAGCTAGCCGGTCCATCGGGCCGAGCGCTAGGTAGGCCGGAAGCGCCGGCTAACAGGCCAGACTGGGGCAGGCAGGCCGCGCAGCTGCCAAGAGGGCCCAACCGGGGGGAGACTGGTCGACCGAGCGCTGGGCTGGCCTGTTCGGCGGCCACCAGGCGGGAATCGGCCATGAGCCGGGAAACCCCTGGAACAGGCCCGGTGAGCGCGAGCCCAGCAGCTGGTTCCCACCGGGCAAGCCGGTGGGAGTCACGGTAGGCCGGGAGATGGACCGGAAATCCCTTCAAGCCAAAACCTTTTCTTTTTATTTTTAACAGAAAATGCTCCCGAACTCTGATTTATATGAAACCAATTTTGTTAGAAAAGATAACAACAAATGCTATCCTATAGAAAGTGGAAATCTTAAGAATCAGCAGGAGGGGATTTTATCATGAATATAAAAGGTAGAACCTTACTTTATGAATAACCGGTAAAATCGCCCAACCTCGAAAACGCAATAGAAAAGGCATATGAATTCCGTTTTCAATGAACTTAGGCTTGTTGTGAAGCTAGCAACTAGATCGAGAACCTCACATAGAGAAACACTAAGAAGCAATAAGATTTATGGAATGCAAATCATGCAAAGGGTTGAGCTCCCTAAGACGATGTGATCAAGTTACCCAACCGAAAGCCCCTCTTGATAGTGCGGCTATCAATCCTATAACCATGTCTCCCAACAACCACCTTGAGACCGGTGAAAGGAAAAACCTATAAAGGCCATACGTTTGCATTGCGCATCCTATTTGATCTTGATGATAATGCCTCATGCTTCATTCAAGCCGGAACACCTCACTTGATTACTTGATTATTGTTGCTTCGTGAAGACATATAATTTGCTCCCCATATACCACTATGGGATAGCTTTATTAAGCACATCTTCAAATGTCCATTATCACCAAATGGACGGCAAGCTTTAAGCATATGATCCTCTTGAGATCACAACTTGAACTTTCCCAACTCAACCTTGATGACGATCGCCACTTGATGTCATCCTCTCATGGGCTATATGACATCTCACTTTTGATGCATTCCCATGGAAAGATACCTAACCCACATAAAAAACACAAGGGCACATATTTGATGGGTTAGTTCATAAAGCATAATTAACAAGGCTTACTATACCACATGACTTCATGTGGCACATTCTTCATGCTTCATGTGTTGACCAAATTTGAATCTATTCTTCACTCTTTGTATTGGTCAACCTTGTATCTTCTCATGCTCTATCATACTATCTTGAGGTGTATAAAGAACTCTTCATTTGTTTGCATGCTCTAAATCTTAGTCAACCATAGCTCAACTTATGAGATTAGCATGCCACCGACTTAGAGCCATATCTTGAATTCTTCACTTGGAATCAAGCGCTCAAGATTTTGATCATTCATTGTTTTTTTCATGCCAATACTCAAGGTATATCTTTTATCTTCATGGCATCCATACTTGAATCCAACACATGGACTACAAGTATTACCTATGAAATATTCCTTCATATAAACTCAATGAAAACATTAGTCCATAGGGGTTGTCATTAATTACCAAACCACACATAGGGACAATGTACCCTTACAGGTTTCATCTTAATCGGAGTTCGGGAACTCTCTCAAAGTTTAGTTCTTTCAAGAAAATTGCGTTTGATGGGTTTTTGGTAAAACCGGCGGCCAAACCAGCTGGGCCGGCCCCTCTGCCGGTTCGACCGGCCGGATTCCGGACTCCACGCTGGTGACCGCCGGATGCCCTTACTGGTTGCGGGCCGACGGCTACCGGTTGTTTCGGCCCATAGTCCAGCCCATCGGTCGGCCTGCCAGTCCTGCTGTCGGTCCATGTGGCATGTGGCCCGGTGCTGCCAATTTCCTGCCGGTTTGCCTTGCAGGAAACCCTCCAACGGCTAATTTTCTCCCTTGGACTATAAATAGCCTTTCTTCCTCCTCGAGGAGGTAAGGTCAACCATTCTATCTGCTCTCTCTCTCTCATACTTGATTGTTGAATCTCAAAATCTTGCTTCCTACCCATCTCTTGCACGATCCTTGCATATGCTTGAGGGCTTTGAAAGAGGAATCTAGATCTAAAACTCCACCAATCAATTCCTCCTCTAAGTGAGGGGAACTATTGGGATCTATATCTTGGAGTCATTTGTTGATTTCCTTCATTGTTCTTCCTCTCTAGTTTCTCCGTAGCATTTGTTGCTTTGGGGGGATTTGACTGTGAAGGATTTGACCACCCTTGGCGTTCTTGCTTTTGCATCATTTCATAAGTGTTGAGCTCTCCATTACAATTAGTTCGAGTGAGAGACCATAAGCTTGTTACTCTTGGAGGGGTTACCTCCTAGTTGGCTTGGCAGTTGGTTCTCCGGTGACCTCTTCATGGAAGATTGTGAAGAGGCCCGAGATTCTCCTTCATGGAGGTTGTGATGTGGTTGTGGATCTTGCCATCTCCGGAGTGGAGGAAAAGCTAACCATAAGGGAAAGACCTTTGTCGTTTGTGGTATTGGCTCTGAAAAGAAGGTGTGCCTTCGTGGCGTTTGGGAGACCTTTGTGGCAACGCGCATCTCTCCAACGTGACGTACCTCACTTCGTGTGGGGTAACCCGGGAATACACCTTCATTTCCCTGTGCCTCGGTTATCTCTATACCCGAGTTTAGTTCCTTGTGATAGCAATCATGCTTTTTTTTTGCGAAGAAGGATATGATTGCATTAGCCAAGATTTTTACAGAAAAGCCCAGAAACAAAGAAGATTACAAAGAGGTCCTTCTGAGCTTTGGCCTCGTCTCCCTCGAGCAAGCCGTTGCGCCGGCGCAACCCGCCGCTTCTCCTCCGAAAGCTTGGACTGGGAGGACTCCCCTTGCGGCCAGGAAGTCGACGCTCCTCGGTACCTGAGCACCTCCACCCTGCACGACAGGCGACGACGCCATCTCGGTCACCTGCAACCACACCTTCAAAGACAACAACAGCCGACGCCGCCATCACTCGGCCACCGGCACGGGAACACCATGGACCACAGCTCCGACGAGCCGCAGTCGCGCAAGGGACAGCATGTCCGCTTCGACGCTCCACCGGAGCAGCCAGAGCGGAGGAGAGGAGTGCTGCCCACCAAAAGCTATCCGGCAACGCCGCCGCCTCCACAGCGCCGCCGGCAGCCACACCACTACACCCTACGCTATATACACGACGTGATCCGTCGATTTGCCGGAGGGTGAGGGATCGACCGGATCGACGCCGGCAAGGTGGGAGGAGCGGAGGTTGTCACAAATCGCCTCGATCTACTGTAGATGGGGAACGAGGAGCGGTCCAACTCGCCTTTGTCACTTGATAGCAATCATGCTTGAAGTACTTACATCTTGCTATCACCCGTTACTTGTATCTTATGCCTATCTTTCTTAGCTTCAGTTGTTATTGTTGCACTTAGTTGAGCCTAGCATATTTAGGTTTTTTATTGGAAAATAAATATTAGTTTAATTCCTCATTCTTACAAACCAAATCCGTAATAGTTTTTAAAACCCCTATTCACCCCCCTCTAGGAGACATCTCGTCTGTTCACCTAGTCACATGCTTGCAACCTTATTCGATGTGACCACACAGAGAGGGCCCAGAGTTTATCTCTCCCTTATTTGGATGGACAAATCTCACACTCCATGCGCTCCAACTATCACTTTCAGAATACCCAATGCCACATTTATAATCATTCCTCTAGTGTTAGTGATTAACATGATCTAATGGTCTAGGGACTAAGTTACTTCGTGTTTGAGAGCAATAGCATAGTGAACATAATGACTCGATCTTATGATATGCTTACATTGGGTGTGTGCCATCATATCATTCTCCTAATAATATGATCCTGTTATCAACAACATTCAATGTCCATGATGGAAACCTTGATCATCAATTGATCAACGAGCTTGTTTAAACTAGATGTTTACTAGGGACTCCTGCTTGTTTATAAAACACATATTATTAATGTTTCCGCTTAATACAATTATAGCATGTTATAGACATTTATCATGAACAAGTAAATATGATAATAACTAAATTATTGTTGCCTCTAGGGCATATTTTCCACCAATGATTCGTAGGATCTTCATCTGGAGTAGGGAAGGAGCAGTAAATATATGGATGAGGAGCATTGGGATTTTAAGAAATTGGGCGAAGTAAAGAAACGAATAAACCCATGAAGAAGAAAGTGAGAGGAACCACATGTGGCTTTACATGGAGGCAAACAAGTCACCATGAGTGGTTGAACCGATTAATTGATTTGTTGGTCGAGCAAAATATTTTCCCAAAACTGAAACATCAAAAGGAAATATTTTCCCAAAACTGAAACATCTTTCTTCCAAAACTGAAACACTATGTGCATCATTGTATGTACATCATTGGCGGCTATGAATGCAGGTATCCCGTGCCTTGGAGAAGTTCAGGGCGACGCACAAGAAGGGCTTCCATATGGTCCATTGCTGGGACGTGCTCAAGAACGCCAACAAGTGGATGACAAGCTATGCGGCCTACCTAGAAGCTGTGAGGAATGGGACAGCGATCAACCTCGACGGCGAGGACGACGATCAAGGCCGTCCAGCCCTTCCACCTCGTCCACGAGGCCACAAGGCTACCAAGGCCGATCTACGACGGGAGGCGCAGGCCCTTGCGTTCACGCGAGCATGGAGAAGATGATGGCCGACAATCATGCCGCCATGGCTGCTAGGGACGAGAAGAGGCGTCCGAAAAAGAGGCCGCAGCTTGCCATCTACCACAACCTCGCCAAAGAGGTAATTGAGGTCCAAAAGGCGTACGCCGAGGCCAAATTGCTTGACGCCGAGGCTAGGAGGATGGACGCCAAGGCCAAGATCCTTGCGGAGGACACTAGGATCATGCTAGCCGACTTGAGCAGCGTCGACGACGACACCAGGGCCTGGTTCATGAAGAGGCGCGCCGAAATCCACGCGCGAGACGCCTAATCGCCGGCGCCATGCACCCAGCACCTTGGCCTCCTTTTGGACATTTTTATTGCTGCACAGGCCTTGTTGTGTCCCTTTTGGTCTCCACTTTGCGCAGTCCGATATGCAAAGTGGGGTGAACTTGTTTCAGCCCTCAAAATGCGGCCAGTAAATTTGGTGCAAAAGTTTATGCGTGCTTCTATTTTTTGAATTCTGGCCTGCGCCCAAAATGCGTCGCCTCGCTGGAGCCAGCCCCAGACGCAAACGGACACGCGACCATTTCCGCGTCCGCCTCGCTGGAGATGCCCTCAGTGTCCGAAATGCGTCGCGCCGCTGGAGATGCCCTCAGTGTGTTGCTGGCCCAGCGGTCGCTAACCAACTGCGTCGCGGGCCCCAGAACGGCACGCTTGTAGGGCCCGCTGAACAGTGACCTCCTTCGGCCATGTACACCGTACGTACCAACGGGTGGCCTTGAGCTAAACGTGGCACCATGTGCTACGGTTCGAGTCCACTCCCCCTCTTTTGCGTGCTAATTAAACGTGCACAATTTGTAGGACAATGATTGTTGATAGAGAATCTGAAAATATCGTTTTTAGTTGGATTTTGAAGCAATTTTTTAGAAATAGTTGAAGATTTACCGAAGATTTCATTCCTAGGGTTTACCAGAAATATTTGCTTGCTGTTTGTTAATGGGTCGCTGATCGCAAACCCCAGTTTTCTTTCTCGTGCGATGCATGACACCACGTTCTACTTGCTGCTTGCTTACTGTAGCAGCATTGTGCTCAGATAGTTAGACCTAGTTAAAATAAAGACCACTTGTGTGCGCATCAACAACCGGTATGATACTTTTTACAAGAGTGACTCAAAAGTTACTCCAATGGTCCAACTTGAACGATATATTGAGAACAAGTAAGAGCATCTCCACTCGTCTCCCCACAGAGCCCCCCACGGCCACTTTTTTTCATCCGGACAATGAAAACGGCTCAGTCAGCTCGGTTCCTCGTTTTGGTCCGGATTTGAGCCTATTTTCGTCCGGACTCCCCATGCCATCCTCGGTTTCCGGGGGTCTCCCGGGACTCCGGATGAGCTAAACCAACCGCCCACGCCCACGTGTCTCCTCTTTCGTCCGGATTCCCGAGCCATCCTCTTTTTCCCCGAGAAACGCCGTCGCGGGAGCACACGACTGGAAAACTACTCCTCCCCACGCTAAATCTTCCTCCAATCCGGACGAAAATTTCGCCGGATTTGGGCGTGGGGAGCGCCAACGAGTGGGGATGCTCTAAGTGCGAGTATAGTTGCCCTATGCCAGAGCGCTCCACGATAGCGCCGCGTTGCTCGTTTCGGTTCGCTGAAGTCCTCCCTCGTCGGTGCGTTTGGTGGTTTGCTGAAGCTGAGTGACCGCATGTGATGTACCCGCCTGCAAACTGTCCTTGGGCCCTAGCTGAATGTGGCCCGTAATGTCATTGCCTGTTTCTGGTGCGTTTCTTGTGTTCAAATTGCCTGCATGTTGGCAGGGCTTGCAAAGAAACAAAAGGGACAATAATGGCATCGAGCCCCACGCCGACCCCTCTCCCGTCTGATGGTACACGCGACCTCCCAAGACGCGCCTCCGTCTTCCTATCCACCATGGTCTTCTTCCTCTTATCCGTTCTAGCCGACTCCTGGACCTCCGCGCCACCGCTGCGCCGCCTCCTTTCTTTGGCCTCCTCCACTACCATGGTGTCCTCTACATCATCATCCCCGCACCAACATCCGCCTCTGTGGCCAGGGCACCGACGAGCGAGGCGAGGAGGTCGCACGCGTAGGCATGGCGAGGTGGCAGGCGAGCGTCGAGACGTCAGCGAGATTCTTGAGGCGGCTGATTTCCCCCGTGTCCAGGAGAGGCCGCCTCTGCTCCCCCACTTCCCGTGCTCCCTCCTCGACATGGAGGCGCTGAATCGAGGGTCTACAACGATGCCATGACCTGAGCGCGCTGCAGCGCCTGTGAGATCCCCATCCGGGTAATCTCGGAGGCCAGATTGAAGCCCGCCGAGGTTGGCTGTCGTCCAGCATATTTTCTGACCAGATATCTCTCAGCCAATCTCGCCCACTCCAGGGAGGTCGAGCCAGCATCAGCATGCTTGATGATGCGTCGGGAGCTCAAATACAGGTAGCCAGCCAACCCTGTCTCTTTCACCACATCTCTATCTTTCTCTTTTTTCTTTTGCTATCCTTTCTCTCCTGAAAAAGTCACTTCTGCAGGAGCAGCAAACAATGGAGGATTTTGGGATACTTGGGAGTGGAGTAGCAAGCCATGTCGAACTGACATCAAGTTCGGGAAAGGAGTGGTCTGCATTCAGGTGGATTAAAAACACAGTTCTTGTACTGCTTCAAACATGCATGTTTATCTCTATAGAAATTTCGTCTCAATATTATTAAAATCATTTGTTTGGACTTCTTGGACTAACTGAACTTTTTTGGCGAATCCAACAGTTTGTTCAGAATCATTCTATTTTGTTCTTGCCTGAGCCAATCATCGTATGCCTTGGTAATGTTTCATGTGCTAAACCTACAATTAAATGACCACCCAACTTATAGATGGGTGGCACACAGGTGATAGCTTCACCAAAATCGTATACACATTCTTGATCTTGTTTTGTTGTGTTTGGGATGGCTGAAAAAGAGTGAGTCCTTGTTTCAAATCAAACCACAATTTAATCTGGCTTTACATTTGTTTTCTAATGATGTTGTGTTCTTTGATTTTTTAGAAAATGCTCGAGTGAAAAATACATGTATTGTGTTGTCTAACCATCTTTATATTGCGGCTGGATGCAAGGTACTTGACTGGGCAATTTGAGTGACTCTAGAAAAAGAACCTTGAGTGAGCAAGTACTTTTCACTTTCCCAGATTACATGCGTGTTGTGGTACTGACCTCTTACATGGTTGATTGTTCATAATTTCTTATACATGTTACCATGCTTTGATATTTTGTTTCCACGCTCTGCCAGGTGATACCAATTAGGGGAATGAACAAGCATATGTGTTGAGAGCTCATGTACTGTTGTTACAAGTTTCCTGACATTGACTGAATTGGCCTAGAAGGAAGGTTGCGCCAAGACATACTGCACCTATAATCATTGGTTCAGATGCTGAAGGTCTGCGGAAGCAGGTTAGTTGACATGGCTCACATATGTACCTCTTTACTCATGAGATATGCATGCTATGTTTTCCTTTCATAAGAGTATGAGTCTGCAATGCAGGAACTGAGCGTCATTCTTCCTGCTCAGGAGAAACAAACCATCATAAAAATAGCTTTAGGGAATGTATATGAACTTCGTAATTACTTGTTATGGGAGAATTTTCTCATTAAAGGATATACATGTGATAAACTACTGACACCTACTTCCGCTGTTTTGGTAGTTCTATGTTGTTATCCAATTGCAATTTAACTTCCATCGGGAAAATTTACAACTTTGGAATTGTCTTGTTATGTTTCCCACCTTTCATGTCTCACTTGCTACCTGTATACTATTGTGGTTTCTAATGTAGTTGATAATGTAATTGACATGAGTATTCCAGTTTGAATACACTGCTTTATGAACTTGGTTAAAAATTGTTTCTTTGAAAATTTGTTTGTATTTAGTTTTTTGGCACATTTCTATTCTCTAGATGGTATCATTTCATGGAAACATAATTTGGAAAATAACTTTGTCATATTAAACGATGCAGCTACCTTCTCCATTCCTTATAATGGGATATTTGACTGCTCCTCCAGTAAACAATGCAATTTCACAACACAGTTACAATTTGTTTTGAACCATGAGAGAGAGGGGCTCCATCAAGTTCATCCTTGTATTGGACAATTGTTCCACCTGGAGTTACTGATTTTCGTTTCCGCTCTTTCTACCACCTTGCTCTTTGAATCCGGGGTTTTCCTTTTTATCGTAGGTCAATGGTTCTAACCAGCCTCCTTCACAATCTCCTGGGCATATGGACGGAGGAAGAAAGCCTACCAGAATAGCAGTTGAGGGCATTGTTCATCCGCTGATCTAACAGTGCCAGCTGGTGCTGGCTTTTGCACATATACCCTTCATGAGGCAAGATATTGATACGCATTTTCCACCTGCTGAAACAAATAGAGATAATATATATCTGCAATGTTTACAAATGGACTCTGACAGAGACAGACTGCTGATAGTTGGGATTCCAACTAAAATGTCAAGCCATAGGCCATAGATATTCCCTACTTGCATGTTCTATGTAACGCGCTTGCTTTTCTGTTCCTGGTCTATTGTACTGTATGAAAAACAGGCTTGGTAAATAACTTCTGAAATTGTAACCCCTGGACATCTGAAATGGTACGACTGCATGCATGAACATCACGCATTTGTACACACGACTTGATAAACAGTGCATGACTAATCTGCATAATCATGACGTTGAGATTGATACACAATTAATAGCTTTCCATGTGCTAAAGTAAAACATGATACCTTGACGTCTTGAGTCAGGTACACCGTGTATCAATGTGAACGATTGGGTCGCCACTTTCCGGTGAGGAGGCGCCCCAAGGGGCGCCCCAACCACTAGTTTATATAAGTTGCATCCCAGCTCTGGTGAGCCCGGCATTTATTTTAAAATTCTGAATAATTATATTTTCTTAAAAAAAACCAACAGTGGGAGAAACCACCCCTGTATTTGATAAATGAGGTGGTGAGTCTCGAACTCTGGCTGCTTAGAGCATCTCCAGTCAGGTCCCTCAAACGGCGCCGGATTGAACGTTTGGGGACGTGTTTTGTTAGTGCCATGTTTGGGGGACGTCGCTCCTCAGCCGCGTTCCCCAAACTCCGCCCCCAAACTTTTTAAAATATTAAAATACATTTTTTTTTGTTTTTCTTGCATTTTTATATAAATAGAGAGAAGAAACATGGTTTTACACAAACTAATACATAGTTTGGAACATGGTTTACATAAACTAATACATAGTTTGAACCATGGTTGACACAAATTTAAAACATTGCAAAATAAGAAAATCTAACTAGGGATGGCATCGCAGATTTCGTGTGTTCGCTGCCAAGAAAGAACACTCGCGAGACACCCGAGTCACCCAAACTGGAAAATCCAGCTGTTGACGGTACCCATGTTGGTTCTTTCGAGGAAGAACATCCAGAAACCTCCATGCCTATTTTCGCTGCGAAAAAACAACACTATGCCTCCAGTCGTCGTCCTCCTCGTCGTTGTCGCCGTGGTAGTGTTGGCGGCAACGCGTCTCGTCGAACACCTTGACACTCATGTCGCGCTCGTCAAGGTAGGAGAACGTGAGCACGTAGCCGGCTTGGAGGTCGTGGTAGCGCGCGAACTTCTCCCAGCCGATGTGGAGGTACATCTTGTCGCGCGCGTCGCAGATCACGTCCACAATCCACCGACAGCAGCCGCAGAAAGTCTCCAGCAGATGCAGCAAGGCCGGCTCGTCACCGGCGATGAAGTCGGTGAACATGTCCGGCAACCTCTGGATGCCGAGTGGGTCGCCCTTCAGGACGACGACGACCTCGAACTGCACTTGCCGCTCCTCCTCCTGCAGGTCCGACGATGAAGACGATGGCGTCGCAGGCGACGACGAGCGTGCAGCTCTGCCGCGGCCACGACCACGACCACGGCCGCGACCTCGACCTCGACCTTCGCCTCTACCAGACATGGCGTCGACTCTTGAGATGATGGCGGCTAGGGTTGGAGAGAGAGGCGCTAGGGTTTGTGTGTGAGGGACGATGGGAGGTCGACCCTTTTTATAGGCCGGAGGGAGGCGGGGGAGCGGTGGCGCTTATTAACGCTGGCATGCAGAGGTAGGCGCGACGAGACGCTTCGCTGCGCCTCTGCGGGAACTGCACCGTCGCTGCGCGCCAATGAACTCCGTCGCGAAGTAGGCGACGGTTAGGTTAAACTTCAATGTGTCGCTGACACGTCGGTCCCGCCATGCCTCGCGCTGCTTTTCGGTGTGTCCGGCGTCCCCGGAGCGTCAACTGTGGGGCGGGGACGGGCTCGGGGCGCTGGATACCGTATCAGGGCGCGCCGGACAAAAAACGGGTTTAGGGGACGCGGTTGGGAACGTTTTTTTTTCGGCACGCCCCAAATCCTTTTGGGGAACGCGACTGGAGATGCTCTTAGTACAGCTTCACATGTAGTAACCAGTAAGCCCTTGAGTCTTTCTCCTGTTTCCTTTTCATATGTAGTGGATCTTTATATACTCTGTATATTTGTTTGGCATGTTGTGGGCAAATAATATTTGTGCTACAAAAGGAAGTTTTTTTTTGTGTGCTACAAAAAGGAATTAGGAACCAAACCATTTGGTATAGGTGGGCTGAAGATGGCTATACACCCCAATAAACAAAAAAGTTTTTTTAATCTTTGAAATATCAAATTTATTTTTAATAATCAAGCTGCTCTATTTAGGTCTCTAAACAATCGAGTACTACCTCCGTTCATATGAATAAGGAGTTTTTTTTATACAAAACAAACTATGTAAAGTTTAACCAAGTTTGTGGAAAAAAATAGGTGTTGCGTGGTGGCTTCAGGTCGTATGATTTTAAAACACCTATATGAATAAATTATGAATAAAGGTCTATGCATATTGTCAACCTCCTTTCTAAAAAAAAATGTATTAATATAAATTCAATATCATTCGATATATCCTGAGGTTTTCATATGATATGTATGTATTATTAGTTGTTGATACTTTTTCCTAGTAGTTTGATAATATTTTTACTTAGCTATGTTTTTTAAAAAATATACGCCTTTTGCAGGGAGTGCAAATTAATTATTTTGGGTTAAACAAACTCCAACTTAGCTCAACGATAGGAATAATGGAACATACATTTGATCCAACTCCATCGAGAAAATATTCGGCTAGAGGACATTTCCCAGTATTTATATTTATTTTGTTTAATTTTTTTTATAAATGCTGAATATTTTTTTTAAATTAGTTAGAAAAATCAGGCGGCATTTTGACCAACATTTCCGGTATTTCTGAAAATAGAAATACAGTTGCACATCGATAATTTTCCTACCAAGAAAAGAACTCTACTTTAGAGAACATCGGTGTCATATCGTCAAAGGAAACATAATGTTGTTCACCAATTTAGGACAATCGTAGCCAAATGCTACTCCGCAAATGAATGTAAGGGCATCTTCAACGGCCCAACACAAACGGATCAAAAGTGTCCGTTATTGTTCACAAAGTCAAAAAAATGGATCTGATCCTGCGAATGTGTTTCCACGGATGCTACACTTGACTGCTCCTCTCTGCCTCAAGCCTGCAATGCAGCGACCTCGTTTGCTTCGTCTTCTGAGTGTACGCACCGAATTTCCACGTTCTTCAAAGTCGGGCCTGCCTGGCGATGGCGCGAGACTCAGACTACCTTCTCTTCTGTGATGGCCTTCGATGGTGTGCTTTTACTTCACCGTCGATTGGGGTTCTACGCCGCCATTAGGCACACGCCTAGATACCCAGCATCGAAAATTGGACGTCCGCCTCTCAGTCATCCTTTTTAAGCGTGGATCACCGGCAACGCTCCCTACCATTGCCCCATTGCCACCCTTCCAGTCCAGTCGACAACTTCCACAAGGCACCATGGGAAAAAGGACGTTCCCAATGAGGAAGTCGAAGAACGACAATGAGGGTGGGGCCTCCTTGGGGAAGCCAAAGAAGCCACACAATCGCCTGTCGACCCGCCGCCCTGTGGCCGCGGAAGAACCACCAAAGCTAGAGAGGGATCCCTTCTTCGGCAAGGAAATCCGGGATGACACAGATGACTACCTGGGCTACCTCGCCTACATGGCCAATGTGGCCAAGGAGGAGGGAACTCTGGACCTACCCGGTCCAGCTAGACGACTTCACGGCTAGGAGACGGTGAGGCTCGCAATTCTATTGTCCCGTTAGCCCGAGCCACCACGGCCACAACCACGCTATACTAGCGTGGTCATGCCGGCATAAAGGGCGATGCTTCTATGCGGCATACTATATAGTTTTTTTTGCAAGTTAGTTTAGTTTTTGTTTGTTTGCATGTCCACCGCATAAAGGGCGATGCTTCTATGCGGCTCTGCTTCGTGCGTTGTTTAATTTTCGACTCCTACAAGCGAAAGTGCCATACACGTTGGCAGAAAACAAAAGTAGAGTACAAAGTATGGCTTTACCTCATACTTTGAACTATTTCAATAAAAAAAGCCATGTACATCAATTGATGTGGAGGTTAGGGCTAGACTCCCATTTCAAAAATTAATATTGGCGGCTTTTGAGCAGTTATCGGGATTAAAAATCAATTTTCATAAAAGTGAGTTGTTTTGCTTCGGTGATGCCCAAAACGATACGACTTTATACGCAGAGTTGTTTGGTTGTGGGCAAGGCCAGTTTCCTATTCGCTATTTGGGTATTCCGATTCATTATTGAAGACTCACAATTGATGAATGGAAAATTGTGGAAGAAAGATTACAAAAGCGCCTTAGTAGTTGGAAAGGCAAATTGTTGTCCCTGGGAGGAAGATTGGTACTAATTAATTCAGTACTGACAAACATGGTACTGTATATGTTATCATTCTTCCTAGTACCAGAAGGGATACTACATAAACTCGATTATTATCGATGCAGATTCTTTTGGCAAGGGGACAGCGAGAAAAAGAAATATTGATTGGTTAAATGGAGTATAGTTTGTAGTCCCAAAGAGCAAGGAGGGCTTGGAGTTCATGACCTGGAAGTCAAGAATTCAGCACTTCTAGGTAAATGGTTGTTTGAAAACTATTCTTACGAGAAAGTATTTGGGTCGAAGACATTATCCCATGTGGTTTGAAAACCAGGGGATTCACACTTCTGGGCTGGTCTCATGGCGCAAAGAATGTCTTCTTCCGCCATGGTACTTTCTCGATAAGAATGGGACACATATACGGTTCTGGGAGGACACTTGGTTAGACAATGCACCCTTAAGTGAACAGTATCCTGCTTTGTATAACATTGTCCGTCGCAAAAGTGATACCATTGCTACGGTAATGGCTACCTCACCTCCGAATGTGACGTTCAGAAGAGTTTTACTTGGGCAAAGACTGATAGTATGGAATACCCTGACCCACCGGCTGGAAGATATACACCTATCACCAGAACCAGATGAATTCAGGTGGAATCTTAATGCAAATGGCTCTTTCTCGGTAAAATCACTATACAATGCGATTCTTCATTCTGAAATACCGGTTGATAACAATAAGAAAATTTGGAAGATGAAGATACCACTAAAAATCAAATTTTTTGGTTGGTACCTTCGTCGAGGAGTTATCCTCACCAAAGACAATCTTGTTAAGCGAAACTGACATGGAAGTACACGGTGTGTTTTCTGTCAACACGACGAAACGATTAAACACCTTTTTTTCAAGTGCCAATTTGCGAAATCTATATGGTCAATCATCCAAGTATCGTCTACCTTGTTTCCACCGACTAGTGTGGCCAATGTCTTTGGCAATTGGCTACATGGAGTCGATACAAGGTTCAAGTTGCTTCTTAGGGTGGGGGCACTGGCAGTCATCTGGGCGCTATGGCTAAGTAGAAATGACAAGATTTTTAATGACAAAAATTGTTCCCTTTTGCAGGTTATTTACAGATGCACGGCTATTCTCCGTTCGTGGTTACCTCTTCAGCGAGTGGAGAACCGAGACCTTTTTACGGAGATCTGTACACGGTTGGAGGCTACAGCGAGGGATACTTTTTCCCAACATGGGTGACATCATAGTCTACGGATTGCACCTCCATCCACACCTTAGGCGTTTTATATTTCATCGTTTTGATATGTATTTCGCCTAGTTTTTGTTTTATCAGATTATTCTCTTGGACCTATAAACGGCTGTGTGCATCCTGGTTATGCAGAGGCTGGATGTAAGTGGCATCGAAAATACCTAGAACGTTTTATAAATAAATAAATTGGTACGGGTACGGGGGAGTAGGTGTGATCAGTGTAGGTAGGACTAAACAAAACGTATCTAGGGGGGGGGGGTACTTGTATCCAAGGAAAAGAAGTACAGTACCAGCTTTTGAAATATCAGCAATAGAAGCGAAACTAGCCCTGTTTTGTTTTTCCTTCTTTAAACTTGTAGAGTTATGATTTCAAATTTTTAGAAAAATTGGAAAGTACATGGACGTAGAGAATGTTGTGATTATTAATGTGTAAATTTGAAGATTGAAATACATTGTATTTTTCCATCAGTAAAAATTATAAAATCTCACAAAATGACAAAATATAGATATTAGTGTACTGTTCATTGCTGTTCACCGAGGAAAACTCAAAATTTGTTATCTTTGATGTGCCCAAAATGCAACATATTTCATTATAAAAATGTACACACTTGTAGTTTATAATATTGTCTATGTCATGGTATGCTTTCAATTTTTTTAAAATGTCCGAATTCGAATCATCGTAGGTAAAAACACAACATACATGTAGGCCGAGCTATAAAAGTACATTCCCAGCAAAAGACCAGCTTTTATGCCTGAACCTAGTATGCAAAATGTGGTAGCTTTGGCTGTCGGTTAATCTAGATCATGCCCCTTTCACAAAAAAGGGTAAACGACATACGTTGGTAAAAGTGGCCGCCGGCGTCAATGTCACCTTTGAAAAACGTCGCAATCTTTTGTCCACGCGTATTTACTTGCAAGCAAGGAAACGCCACCACGTACGTACCAGCAGCAGTATTTTGTGTGTCTGTGAGTAGTACGTTAATACCTGTGCATGATCAGTTCATATTTCGCCATCTCGAAATGTTGAAGTCCCAAAATCCTGTTTCGCTCTTCGTGCGACCGCCCGGACGAACAGTAAACGACGTCGTTGATTGATCGCGTACGTGCGCCTCGTTTGCGATTTCGACTGATCAACCTACCTAGCTCATACTATAAACAAATGGCAGTCCAATGGCTTGGTAGCACGAAGGAAACGTACATGGTCTCGAGTCTAGAAGAGATCTATTCACGGCGTTCTTAACTGTTTTATTTTGGGCAATTCTAGTGCTAGCTGGTGGGCAGCAGCTTTCGAGGCGTGTGTCGTCGTGGCCTCTTCGCAGCTGCAATTGGGAATCTGGGATTGTCTCCATCACAAAGATTGGCGAAGAACTCGCCGACTTGGCCAGCACATCTACACCATACGACCACAGCACAATGTATCGATCGATCAGCAGCAGCTGATTAATTGCATCGTCATGGTTGAAAAGGCCACCAGTCTTTGTCCGTCTTTAACTGGGTTTTCAGTTGCGTTTTGGCACTGCAAAAGCGATCGATCGATGCACGGAAATTCTGGTTCTGGAACAAAGCAGCTCCGTGTGGTTTCAGAAACTAGTTGGTAACTTCGTTAATAGCAGATGGTCGTATCGAGAGCCTTAGCGACAAAGCGAAACACGGTTACCGCTAGTAAAAGATCGGATAGGAAGAAGGTTGGCTGGGTGAAGCATCCAACGTGCCGTTTCGGCCAGAGGATTCCGGGGACCGACGGTAGCTAGCTGTAAGTAACGAACTTCCTGGCGGGAAACGTGGTGTCGACTGCTGAGAACTGGGTGAAGAAACGGGGGCCACATGGCACGTCCACATATGTGTCGAATACATTTATACATGTAAAGCTGGTTGTGGTGGGGAGTAACTTAGACTAGTAATATATGTCATGTTACTAGTCTAGATTATTACCTTCATAGTGGGTAGTAGCTTATATGTGGTGTCATGCATTGTATCATTTCTTATGTTGTAAACTCATTTTGTCCTTGAAGTGTGTAATGTTATGGTAACATAGCTAGTTACCACCTTATTCTTTTTCTTCATTTATTAGCATACCATGTTACCAAAATGCATTGATATGTCTGATGTTACTAGCTATGTTACTCCTACTATTAGCAGTGGTACAGTAAAACTTAGCCTATATTATATAAAGGCATCGGGTAGTTAAATTAGACTAGACGAAAAAACTAACTATACATCAGATCAATTTTCGTAGATGGTTTGATGCCATGGATCGGCTTGACGTTGTATATCTGATGTGGATATGTCACCGCGGCAAGCTTATCACTGATGGAACTATAATAGCACTGGTGAGCGTCCGTGAAGCATGTCACACGTACAGATATAGACGTTGATTGATGATCTACGTTCATAAATATTGGTGTCTTGTTGTGATTACTTATTCTCGTATGGTATACTTTAGCGTCTCCAACGATAACATGATGTCTATACAAGTTATATATACACATGAGTTGTTGGTTCAGTAATAAGTTTTTAGTCGCTTTTTTGTTACATGTGGCTGTCGAAACGAACATATTCTAAGAATAGATCCTGTAGAATTTCATTCTAAGAATAGATCCTCGGTGGATGCAGGAATTCAACACTACACGTAGCACGAAGACATCCACGTTGATTGAAAGAAAATGCCACCCAAACAACCAAAAGGAAATAAAAGGATGCGGAAATATCAGAGTCGTAGCACGTAGGGAGCAAAAGCCAAAGGCGATCGAATTGGCTGCAGGCATGCAGACGAGGCGGCGCCTAGCTCGAAGGTTCTATGCCTCGACCGATCTCCACGACCACGGGCCTGGGCATCCTTCCCCACAGAAGCCAAACTGCTTAGAGCATCTCCAGTCGCGTCCCTCAAAAGTCA
This sequence comes from Lolium rigidum, assembly GCF_022539505.1. Lineage (NCBI taxonomy): Eukaryota > Viridiplantae > Streptophyta > Magnoliopsida > Poales > Poaceae > Lolium > Lolium rigidum. The sequence goes on from NC_061509.1 coordinate 231,320,503, forward strand.
GTCTCAAGACAATGATTTGAAGACGCTTGGATCACACGGACAAAAAAGAGACCAAAAATCAGTACAAAAAAGAGATCCTTCCCACCGCGTCCCTCAAACAATGTCCGGATGCATGCATTTTAATAAAGTGGACCACCCCATGTGGGAAAAGTAGGTGAGAGAAAGCGTGGAAAGAGACTAAGCATGTGGGACTAGGAGCTGCATGCATGCATGTGAACGCCTCATTTGTGTCGCGCGTCCGTGCACGTACTCTACGCATGTAGCCTCTACCGGGACGCCGGACACAAAATGAGGCGCTAATTAGCTTTGGGGGACGCGACTGGACGACTTTTTTCCCTATTTCTTGTCCGCGGCTCATTTGGGGGACGCGAATGGAGATGCTCTTAGTCTCGATGACACCCGGCAGAACACACCAGAGTCCGGCGCTCATGTAGTACATCACGCATGGCGTTTTGGCGGTTGGGAAACGCTAAAAAGAAGAGCGACGGCCACTCACGGTCGATCGACGTTCACATCATCACGGTCACACTCTCTCGATCGTTTTCTCGTTCCCGGCCAGTTCTTGCGCGGGCCGGCCTCAGGCTTTGACATCTCGTCGGCTGTACCGAGAGCGACCCCTGCGATCGACGCGATGCTGTCTTCCAAGGTTTTGGACCATTTACTCGCGTACACGTTGTACGCACCTCTCGTTTTCCGCCTTTCTTTTTTACTACTTGATGATCTCTCTAGTGGACTAGTGCCGAGCCGTTTCAACGGAAGATGTAGTGGCAACTTGCGATCGTCCGACTTTGAATGGGTCGGTCAATTCACTCGGTAACCAAGACCTGGACGAGATGAAGGCTGAGCCATTGGGTACAAAGTGTGGCCTTGCCTGCCCCACCAATGTGCAACGGCTACTTCCGATCGACCTCCACCTCCACAGGTACACTGTGATTTAGTTTCGCACTACGTCAGTTGACGACTTGACGTGAAGCGGGTATAAAAAAAAACTTCCAGCTGGGCACATTCCATAATTTTTATTTTTGTACTAGCAAATTGATAAAAAGTTGCTCAAATAACTAAACATAAAACGTTTTCGAAAATTTATACTAGCTGCGTCCGCCCCTGCTGTTTGGGGAAGCAATGCGTGGCATGTTCATAGATGATGTATCCATGTTGCGCGCCACGCGTTAGTGCGTTACCATGTAGAAGTGTACTCCTGTACCTAGCTGTTTAGGGCCAGCCATCACGCCAGACAGGATAGTGTACCTGTGATTTTCCGTCGAATTGACGTTTTCTTGGCTAAGTGCACACGCGTCAACGTGCGTCACGGGCCCCGAAATGCACTCTGGTGGGGCACACTGAATAGAGACATGTTTCGACGTCTGTACGTCGTATATAACGGCGGGATGCTTGCTCAAGGTTTTTTTTTTTTGTCTTGGTGAATTTCTTTTACCAGGAACACCGGAAAATCCGCTTACCGCGAAATCTCAGAAATCTTGAAAATTGTAGCATGAAACAAAGAAATTTTTAGCATATCTTAGCACTGCTGCTTATCCGACGCAGCGGTAAGACCTTCCTGTCAAACAATAGTAGGTTGTGTCCTTGAATCATACTTCTCTGCCACATTTTTTTTTTTTTTACCTTTTAAGCCAACAAGCAAAATAAATCTATCAAAACAAAAAAATTCCATGACCGGGTACTCGAACAAAGGACCAGATGAGATGCTCCATGGGAGCTAAGCAACGCACCCCAGCAACTGTTTGATCTAAACATCACACGAGCTTCTTTTATCATAAACTGTAGTTTAAATTTAAATCCAGCTGAATTTTTCTTGCTGGTATCAGCGTTTCTCGTTGGGTAATGAAAATTTCGGTTTTCGGCAAGATTTCAGATACTAGATGACCCGGTGCGCTATCGCGCAAGTGCAAATGAAAGCGTATTAATATGCCAATGGATGCTAACATATAGGATGGTAATTTAATAAATAATTTATTTTGGTGCTTAAATCTATATTTTTGGTGATTGATCATGTCTTGAGTTGCTATATACGCATCAAATATGGCGTTTATTTCTTATTCCTATAAATTTTACAGAATTATACAAGATGTTCCATACCAAAATAGTTGTAAGACGATCTTTCATGTATTGGTCATTCAAAGTTAATGCAGAGAGTATTCACGGTTCTATTAGATTCGCCTTCCATTTTTGCCATGAGATTTTGTTTTCCCATTTTCTGCTATTGTCCATTGATATTAAATATTTCACAATTTCTATAACTTGCCAGGCTTTACCGGAACCACATTGGTAAGGAACATCAATCTATAACTTGTCATGCTATAAAACTAAATCATCAATCTATCACGTGGATGTCTGCACGTTATGAAGTTTTGTCAGAAATAAACCGAAATAAGCAATGACTAAACCAAAATAAACAATAAATTTCCGTAGTCACAAAACCGTGCATCTTCCTCAAATCACGCAGGGAAATATTCATTTGCAAGAGCACAAAACTCAGCATTGATTCAAGATGGAAAACCGTGCATCTTCCTCAAATCACGCCTGGGATAAACAACCATGTCAAGATGTACCTGCCATTTTGATTCAAGATGTACATGCAAGCTAGATACATCCCACCGCCAAAACCGAAATCTCAGCCAAAAATGGACCCGTAGTCGTTAATTACAACTTCCACACAGGGGAAACTGTGACAAATAACTATTCTGCAAACAATATTTTTTTACTACTGTGGTAAACCGGAAATCCTAGACATACGGAATGTGAACTTACAGAAACCTTTACGGACGTACGTGTGCTCAGTTGGTTGGCTGAATCCTGATCCTTTCCTTGAAAACCGGACCATGATGCTATTTCCAGCCTTGGCTTTGGTGAGTCCGTAAGCAATTTTTGTAAAACCTGTCCGTAGGTGTAGCATTACCCGTGGTAAACCATAGAAGATAATGCCTGAAACATCAGGAGATAGTTAAGTTTGTGCTAAATAAGAGAGAACTACAGTTTAGAGAATACCACATGCACAAACATGGAATCCCTTTTCTTTATAGAGCATGGCAAGGGCATATACCATCTTGTTTATAGAAGGTCTGCCAGTAAAAATACTATCTAAAGATCAACAAGCAAAATCAAAAGGGACAGTACATATGATAAGCTACCAAGCAAGATCATCTATCTTCTCTAACTGAACACCATTCCATCTAGCCTGGGTAGTGCACAAAAATCTGAAACTCGTACATTAGCAGCTTTGGGATTAAATTACAGAGGATATGGCCATATAATTCTGAAACTCATACCAGTTCACATCTTCTCTGACATTTAACAACCTCACAAGTTCTGAACACTACAACTCGACTGACTACAAAATCCGGTCGATCTCGAGTGGAATCTCAAGCGCACGCCGCCCTGCGCTGGTGACAGTATCAGCTTGCCCAAGGCTGCAGGCAGCGCTGAAGCGGCCCGGCCGCGCGTCTGTCTCGTGTCCAAGGAGTACGTCCTGAGTCGCGTCTTCTCATCTATGGAACTAAAAAATGGAAACATCTAACAACCTTAGATGCATGCCACATATCAGCCATTTGATTTTGTGCTCAGGTTCCTTATATGTCAAATACACTGTAATAAATACAGTGAGGTAACTTTTGCTGAAGAAATATCACTTCATGCACAACTTAGGTATGAACTGTAATATATATAACACTGACAGATATACATACTTTCGAGACACTGTCATATTAGTATTTTTCCATGAGAACACCTAATGTAGCATGAGGGCCTGAAACGTAAGTGAGTGAGCACAACAAGCAGGTCTTATTACACACAAAATATGAAAGTTAATAATTCTGCCAGGACATTCAATCAAGGCCGTGTCGTAGTACAATCATGTGCATTTGAGGTCGTGCCCTTTATAAATTATGCTGCATCTTAAAATTCCGAAGGGTTAATTCATGATCACACACAACTTGTTCACTGAACCTAACATGGAAGAGTAACAACCATGTGTCGGCAGGTTGTTCAATGAACCTAAAATGGAAGAGTAAGAACCCTATGTCAGCTGGATTAAATCTGCAGTACATATTGCATTAAAGTTATGATAATATCTATGACTTTATGCCAAAAAGAGGGAGGCTGGGGTCAAGGGAAAAAGTTAGGGCCCAGCTAGGACAAAATGCAACGGTTGATGTAGGATTGATGGTTCATGAAAATATTAGGGTAACAAAATGCACTGGAACCTAACAAGATAACAAAGATTATGTCGGAAATACATCTAACTATTCAAGGTAAAGAGCGGTAAACATATATTTGTAACACTGTAATTTTCTCCCTCTTGGCAGATCACAAGAAGAATTGTAAAATACACCAAAATTCACGCACAGAAAGCGACGACACAAAAGCTACAGAACAGATACGAATTCAGTCATGGCGTGAGATCCCCTTACACCATATGAGAGTCATCCAGTTGACAACCATGTGTTGAATAGTCAAGAAGAGGCAGCAGCTTCTTATGCTTTTATTCTGTAAAGAACAATACCTGAGAGGAACGTAAATATTAACAACCCAAACTTCCATAAGAGTGAAAAGTGGAGAGGTTATAAATATAGAAACATCGCAACCCCACCTTCTCCGTAGCACGCCACGAAGCAGTATGTTACTACACCTCACATATCAGAAAGTAAATCAGCATTATAAACTCTAACCTTCCACATTTCCATTAGTTAAGTATGACTAAAAGCATAACGAGCATAGTGCAGATTCTTTCAAAAAGAGATGTAATAAAATATATTAATACCTATGCAAGTAATCCTACAAAAACTACCGAATTAAAATAAGAAATCTAAACATGTGCACTGGCTTTATCTTGTAAAGTAGACCATCAAGCTAATACCCTACTTGGCTGTACAGTAAGCAACTCCCACCTAATTTGAGGGCTGCTACCCAACTGCTTCGGACTCGCTCCACGAACTGCAGAAAAACCAAGAACAAGTCTCAAATTCATTGCTCACCTGCAGATAGGTTGGAGACGGTGAGGTCGCTGGCACGGACACTTCCAACCCCCGCCGTCGCTCAGGCGGGCGCTCCCTGCCGCCGCCGCCATCGCTCGGGAGCACCTGTGGACTGCATGTTGTTGTCGATGTAGGATTGTTTGGTTCCATCGTCGTCTCCAGCTCCCTTCCTCCTTGTGCCATATACAAAGCAGCCAAACGACCTCTCTGGCTACCACTGGCAGTCATGGCTACCTCCAACCATTAGAGCCCCAACATCCCCTCCTTGATATCCTCCTTCTCTTCTTCCTCAGACCTGAACACATTGTGTTAAGAAATAACATCAATTTTGGGCAAAAAAACATCAATTATAGCAATTAAAAATCAGTGTTGGAGGGAGAGAGAAGATGAGGAGGGGGCTGAGGTTTGGGAAAAGATTACGTTGCAGAACGGCCGGCGAGCAGCACGCTGGACACCGATGGCCACGCCCCTGAGCCGGCCGACCGGCTCCTCAATCTCCGGGACGGCGCCCGAACCCGTGGACGGTGGTGGCTGCGCAAGGGAGGAGCGGCGGCGGAAGCTGGCGAGGGCGGAGTAGTCGTCGCTCCCAGCCCTTCAGGCCGTCCCCTTCTGTTGCACCAATCTCCATCCTCTTCGTCACTTGCGGTGGCCGGCACAGCTCCGCCTCCCTGGCGACCACCCCTCCCGCCCCTTTGCGCCCTCCTCCTACCGCATCCCCTCCAACCAAGTCATCGCCGCCACCACCCACAGGGAAACGAGAGGAACCAGGAAAGGAGAGGTGGCTGCGGATTGACCGATTGGGGATTTTTTTTCACCATGGGCGTGCTTTGTCCACACGCGCACATGAAAATGACCGACGTGAAACTGAAGAAATCCCACCTCTAATACGCGGTCCCACTGGAAAACGGGCCCAGCTGTCATAATCGTTTGCTTGGATAGCAAGAGTGAACGAGAAAACAACTGAATGGACGGTTGTAAATCAACACGGGGGTGAAAACCTGAACTGTGGCATGAATCCAACGACCAACGAAGACTTGCCCCCGGGAGTGCTCGGTTGGCCGGGTAGTCTAGGGACCTTTAAAGGTAGAATAGATGACCCGTTGCGCTACCGCGCAAATGGCAGAATCAGTACATGAGAGAGATGCCTAAATTAGAGTAAACCATCTATATGCGTTACCTACATGATAAATTACCTGGGAAGTTTTGCACATAACAAACAATAAAATCACACTTTTCATAAGCAGCATGCTCGTGATCCATCTATACTCAAGTATTTTGCACCTTTTACAAAGTTAACACATGAACTGAACCTGGTATTGCAATGCAGAAAGACCAAAAGACACCTTACGGATTAGTAGCCAGCTTCGACGATAGACATCATATTAACATGATACGTGGGCCTGATATGATAATCTCGCAAGAAACCTTATTTTTTTTATTATTAGGTATAGATTATGGCTCATTCCTAACCCATTTGTCCGGGAGAAGTGTCAATAAACATAGTCACCGATTCATAGTCACCCTCATACTTCATACCCCATGGCCTAATGGCACATGAAAAATACTCCTTAAATACACTGTCATCACTCAAAACGCAGGAATGAGCCCCAGTTTTTCTATTGTCATGAACAAAATGAATAAACAGGAAACTGCTACACTACTGCAGCTGGTCTCATGTCCTCAGAACCCACATGCAACCTATGTGCTAATTTCTACACTACTGCCGCTGTTTTAATTACAAAATAAAGAGGCCAACCTGTGTGCTGATAGCTTTATGCCCCCATAGTGGAGACGGTGCAAGTGGCCATGTCACTATGTCCAGGGCAACACTAACTAAAGAGGAGTGACCGAGGCGTTTGTTGGAGATATGCCCAAGAGGCAATAATAAAATGGTTATTATAATATATCTTTAAGTTTATGATAATATTTACATACCATGCTATAATTGTATTAACCGAAACATTGATACATGTGTGTTATGTGAACAACAAGGAGTCCCTATTAAGCCTCTTGTATAACTAGCTTGTTGATTAATAGATGATCATGGTTTCGTGATCATGAACATTGGATGTTATTAAATAACAAGTTTATGTCATTATATGAATAATGTAATGGACACACCCAATTAAGCGTAGCATAAGATCACGTCATTAAGTTATTTGCTATAAGCTTTCGATACATAGTTACCTAGTCCTTATGACCATGAGATCATGTAAATCACTTATACCGGAAAGGTACTTTGATTACATCAAACGCCACTGCGTAAATGGGTGGTTATAAAGGTGGAATTAAGTGTCCGGAAAGTATGGGTTGAGGCATATGGATCAACGAAGGGATTTGTCCATCCCGATGACGGATAGATATACTCGGGCCCTCTCGGTGGAATGTCGTCTAATGTCTTGCAAGCATATGAATAAGTTCATAAGAGACCACATACCACGGTACGAGTAAAGAGTACTTGTCAGGAGACGAGGTTGAACAAGGTATAGAGTGATACCGATGATCAAACCTCGGACAAGTAAAATATCGCGTGACAAAGGGAATTGGTACCGTATGTGAATGGTTCATTCGATCACTAAGTCATCGTTGAATATGTGGGAGCCATTATGGATCTCCAGATCCCGCTATTGGTTATTGGTCGAGAGAAGTCTCAACCATGTCTACATAGTTCACGAACCGTAGGGTGACACACTTAAGGTTTGATGCCGTTTAAGTAGATATGGAATATGGAATGGAGTTCGAAGTTTTGTTCGGAGTCTCGGATGGGATCCAGGATATCACGAGGAGTTCCAGAATGGTCCGGAGAATAAGATTCATATATAGGAAGTTATTTTCTAGGTTTGAAAATGATCCGGTATTTTCTCTGGAAGGTTCTAGAAGGTTCTAGAAGAGTCCGGAAGAAATAAGGATGGAAGGTGGAGTCCCACCTTGGCCGGCCAGCCTAAGGGAGGAAGAGTCCCAAGTGGACTCCCCACCATGGTGGCCGGCCACCCCACCAAGGAAAGGGGGGAGTCCCACTCCCCCTAGGTTTGGTCACATGGAAGGTTTTTTGTTGGGGTCTTATTCGGACACTTTGACCTAAACCTTGGGGCTTCCACCTATATAAAGAGGGAGGAGAGGGGCTGGCTGGCCACCACAACACCACCATGGCCGCACCCCTCTAGGCTGCCCTAGCCGGCGCCCCTCTCCCAAACCCTAGCGGTTCCCTCCTACCTCTCTCTCCCACATAGCTTAGGCGAAGCTCTGCCGGAGTTCTCCACCACCACCGCCACCACGCCATCGTGCTGCCGGGATTCCGAGGAGGATCTACTACTTTCGCTGCCCGCTGGAACGGGGAGAAGGACGTCGTCTTCATCAACACCGAACGTGTGACCAAGTACGGAGGTGCTGCCCGTTCGTGGCGCCGTGATCAAGATCTTCTACGCGCTTTTGCAAGCGGCAAGTGAACGTCTACCGCAGCAACAAGAGCCTCATCTTGTAGGCTTTGGAAATCTTCAAGGGTGAGTCTTGATCATCCCCTCGTTGCTCCCGTCTTCTAGATTGCATCTTGGCTTGGATTGCGTTCTCGCGGTAGGAAATTTTTTGTTTTCTATGCAACGAATCCCTACAGTGGTATCAGAGCCGTGTCTATGCATAGATGGTTGCACGAGTAGAACACAATTATTTTGTGGGCGTTGATGCTTTGTTGTCTTTAGTTCGAGTACTTTGCATCTTTGTGGCATGGTGGGATGAAGCGGCTCGGGCTAACTTTACATGACCGCGTTCATGAGACTTGCTCCACGTTCGACATGCAACTTGTATTGCATAAGTGGCTTTGCGGGTGTCTCGTCTCTCCCACCATAGTGAAGATTCAATTTACTCTTTCTATTGACAACACTAGTATCACCGTTGTGGTTCATGTTCGTAGGTAGATTAGATCTTACTCGAAAACCCTAAACCACGTAAAATATGCAAACCAAATTAGAGGCGTCTAACTTGTTTTTGCAGGGTTTGGTGATGTGATATGGCCATGATGTGATGATGAATATGTATGAGATGATCATTATTGTATTGTGGCAACCGATAGGAGCCTTATGGTTGTCTTTAAATTTCATGTTGAGTAGTATTTCAAAGTAGTTGTAATAGTTGCTACATGAGGTGAACAATCATGAAGACGGCGCCATGGACCTTGACGCTACGCCGACGATGATGGAGATCATGCCCGTTGATGATGAAGATCATGTCCGTGCTTTGGAGATGAAGATCGAAGGCGCAAAGACTAAAGGGCCATATCATATCACATATGAATTGCATGTGATGTTAATCCTTTATGCATCTTATTTTGCTTAGAACGCGACGGTAGCATTATAAGATGATCCCTCACATTAATATCAAGATAATAAAGTGTTCTCCCCTCGTATGCACCGTTGATATAGTTCGTCGTTTCGAAGCATCTCGTGATGATCGGATGTGATAGACTCAACGTTCACATACAATGGGTGTAAGCCATGTTGCACACGCGAAATACTTGGGTTTGCTTGACGAGCCTAGCATGTACAGACATGGCCTCGGGACAACGGAAACCGAAAGGTTGAACACGAGTCATATGGATGATATGATCAACATGTTGATGTTCACCATTGAAGCTACATCATCTCACGTGATGATCGGTTTTGATGTAGTGGATTTGGATCGTGTACCACTTAACAACTATGAGGGATGTTGTATTAAGTGGGAGTTCATTAGTAATTAGATTAAAACATGAACTAATTATCATAAACATAGTCTGAGTAGTATTTTGAATTAATTTTGTAGTATTGGCATCCGTTTTTCTACCATGCGTTAGTCTTGTAATTGAGATAGAAATACTGTTAAAATCTGACAAGAAACTTTATGGACTGGTACCGTATTGTTAAAGAATCAAGAAATGATTAAGTCCTATTGCAAACTTTTAGTAAACCTCACATTGTTGATTCAAAGAGCTATGTTTTCAATTAGTACCTAAAGTTATCTTGTCTCCGTAAAACTTGAAGTTCAAATCTGTTTGAAAAGTAAGGAGCTGAAAATTTAGTTTTCAGAAATAATCAAGGTATGAGATATATTTGATATCTAAGACCTTATTGCAAGATGATAGAATATAATTTGGTGAGACTACATAAACTCATAAGTTTTATGGGAATGTACGAAGGTTGAAAACGCAAGGCGTCCCAACCCTCCAACTATTGGGGCACTAACGATATTCGCATATCCACGAAGTGATCGTCCTTAGTATGCACCGTTGCTAAGACTCGTCGTTTCGAAGCATCTCATGATGATCGGGTGTGATAGATTCTACGTGTGCATACAACGGGTGCAAGCCAGATTTGCACATGCGAATACTAAGGTTAAACTTTACGAGCTTAGCATGTACAGACATGGTCTCGGAAAGTCGTCATGAATTGATGGATAAAATTATGAGTGAAATTGTTCATCATATTACAAAGTTACTAATAGTGAAATCTGAAACACTTGTCATATGATGATCAACTTCAAAGTAAGAACCTCAAGGTTATTGGTATTTGACTAACAAACCTAGAAGTTATTGAAGGTGAAGTATTTTCTGAATAATGAGGAAAGCTAAAAGAGAAACTACAAAAGATATTTTGGCAGAAAGAAAAGAGAAGACTAGGAAGTCTAGCTCAGGTGTATATACATGATATACATATTATGGTTGTATTCCTAGTTTGGTCACACAATGAAATTCTTGGGTATTAGTACCATATTGGTTGGTATGAAATGTCATACAAAACAACGCAATACAAGAATACAATGGCCTAAGTGACTCGACAAGGAATATGATAGGAATGCACTTCCGGAACAAAAATAAAGTGTTATTATGTTCGTCGTTGGCATCCTATCTAGCCCTTAGAATTTATAATAAAGAACTTAATAATTGTTATTTTGCTCGGTCAAATGAAAACAATGAGTTGTTCAAATTATGACATTACTCCATGTACGATGGATAAGTTATTATAAATCTTAATGGTGAAACACACATAATACTGACGCTAAAATTCCATAAGGCAAATGATTTGAATTCCACTTATTTGTGGAACCGCAATTTAGGTCATATTAGAAAGGAACGCATGAAGGAACTCCATGCAAATGGATTTTTGGAGTCATTCGATTTTTGAATCATTTGGCGCTTGCAAATCTTTTCTAAAGAGAATGACTGAAATACCGTTCATAGGCCAAGAGTTGAACGGGCAACTAACTTAGTGGAAAAATACATGATGATGTATATGGTTCACTGGGCATAGGTTGTGCGGGAGATTCTTCTACTTCATGAAAACTTCCAACAATGAATTGAGTATATATATGTGGATATATTCGATAAGGAAGAGGTTTGAAACATTTGAATGGATTCAAATAAATTTCAGCATGAGGTGGAAATCATCGTAAAATCAAATATCTATGATTGGATCATAGTGGAAATATTTGAATTGCGAGTTTTAGCGAACATCTAAGAGAGTTATGAAATTGTTCTACAACTCACGTTTCTTGGAGTATCATAGTGATGATGGAGTATCCGAGAGATGTATCCAAACCTTGTTGGGTCAATGATGAGATAAAATATTGATGCTATTATATTTTTGTGGATTATGCTTTAGTGACTACCGCTTTTACACTAAATAGAGCATCATCATGATCCGTTGAAATGACACCATACGAGTTATGGCATGGGTATGAACCCTAATAGTCATTTCTTAAATTTTGGAATGCATAGCATAAAGTAAATAAGTTTAGAACCAAAATCGGATGAATGTCTTTGTTGGTTATCCCACAGAATTGATTGGGAATTCTTTCCACTATGGAGACAAAGACAAAAGTGTTTGTCGATGTTTCTTACTTATTTCCAAGAAATTGTTTTTAGCGAAGTATTTGAGTGGGAGGACAACAAAACTTGATAAGGTTTATGAACCTGAGCATAATGATCAAAGTAGCGCAGCATCGGAATTGGTTCCGGAAGCGGCCACGACGATCATGGCTCCCATGTCTACAAAATGTTATAGTCATGGAGATCGAAGTACTTATTGAACCTTGTAGGTATGGTTTACTTTGTGATCAAATAAATGATTTGTGAACAAAGGATTGTTTTTGAACAATGATAAACCAACTACATACAAAGAAGTTATGATGGGCCCTGACTCCGTTAAAATGGCTATACGCCATGAAATCCAAGATAGATGAATACTTTTTGAAAGTAAATGGATGTATAAAATTGATGGACTTGGATGAAATATCCTTGAATAAGCTTGACTTGTCGAAAAGTTGTTTACAACAAAGTTCAAAGAGTTGACTACGATAAGATTAGATCTTCCGTAGCAATGCTTATAGTCTATGTGGATTATTCTAGTAATCACTACATATTTCTTTCATGAGATATGATAGTAGGATGGCAAAATACATTACTTAACAGAAGTGTGTAGTAAAGTTGTATACAAGATACAACCAAGAGTTTTGTTAGTCCGTGGAATACTAGATAGGTATACGAACTTCAAAATGGGTGAAGTAAGTATCGCGGAGTTGGAATCTTCACCAGATGAAATAGTCAAAGAGTTTTTGATTTCATCAGAGACGATGAAGAGGCTTGCATTTGCAAGAAATTAAGTGGGAGCACTGAGACATATTTATAATACTTTATGTAGATACATACAGTTGGTTATAAATGATGTAATTATATACTTGATTATAAAAGTTTTCATTGAGAATTAACTTCAATGAAAGGATATGGACTGAAACATATTTAGTGTCAAGATCTATAAAAATAGATTGAAACACATAAATAAGTTTAAGTCAAAGTACATAGAAAGGATATTGAAGTAGTTCAATATAGAAATATTAAGAAAATGTTCTTGTCATGTGAAGTTTTAACAAAACTTGAGTGTATCTGACACTCAATGAGTAAAAACACATGAGTGATTTAGATCACAATTAATATGTACAAAATCACATGTCCTGTGCTCTAATATTGTGACGGATTCTACAAAAGAAGGCAGAGTATGTCATTGTTTTGACAATGATTGAGGATGTTAAGTCAAGAAGAACTTGGTGTAGTTCCGATAGTGTCAGAACTTTGAAGCTATATTGTGTATGACAATACTAGTGACATATTTCAGACTACGGAATTAAGGTTCCACCAGAAGACCAAACATATTTAAATGCCGACTCATTTGGAAAATGAGTGATGCGTTAAGACGCAAATGAATTTCAAAATACATACGTTTCTGAGCGTGTCAGATCCGTTGACTGAAACCTCTCCCGTGAGCAAAACATGATAAAAGCATCGGAAGGCCAAGGTGTTATATCTTTACAAATGTAAACTAGATTATTGACTCTAGTGCAAGTGGGAGACTGTTGGAGATATGCCCAAGAGGCAATAATAAAATGGTTATTATAATATATCTTTAAGTTTATGATAATGTTTACATACCATGCTATAATTGTATTAACCGAAACATTGATACATGTGTGTTATGTGAACAACAAGGAGTCCCTAGTAAGCCTCTTGTATAACTAGCTTGTTGATTAATAGATGATCATGGTTTCGTGATCATGAACATTGGATGTTATTAAATAACAAGGTTATGTCATTATATGAATGATGTAATGGACACACCCAATTAAGCGTAGCATAAGATCACGTCATTAAGTTATTTGCTATAAGCTTTCGATACATAGTTACCTAGTCCTTATGACCATGAGATCATGTAAATCACTTATACCGGAAAGGTACTTTGATTACATCAAACGCCACCGCGTAAATGGGTGGTTATAAAGGTGGGATTAAGTGTCCGGAAAGTATGAGTTGAGGCATATGGATCAACGAGTGGGATTTGTCCATCCCGATGACGGATAGATATACTCTGGGCCCTCTCGGTGGAATGTCGTCTAATGTCTTGCAAGCATATGAATAAGTTCATAAGAGACCACATACCACGGTACGAGTAAAGAGTACTTGTCAGGAGACGAGGTTGAACAAGGTATAGAGTGATACCGATGATCAAACCTCGGACAAGTAAAATATCACGTGACAAAGGGAATTGGTATCGTATGTGAATGGTTCATTCGATCACTAAGTAATCGTTGAATATGTGGGAGCCATTATGGATCTCTAGATCCCACTATTGGTTATTGGTCAGAGAGAAGTCTCAACCATGTCTACATAGTTCACGAACCGTAGGGTGACACACTTAAGGTTTGATGCCGTTGAAGTAGATATGGAATATGGAATGGAGTTCGAAGTTTTGTCCGGAGTCTCGGATGGGATCCAGGACATCACGAGGAGTTCCGGAATGGTCCGGAGAATAAGATTCATATATAGGAAGTCATTTTCTAGGTTTGAAAATGATCCGGTATTTTCTCTGGAAGGTTCTAGAAGGTTCTAGAAGGTTCTAGAAGAGTCCGAAAGAAATAAGGATGGAAGGGACTCCACCCACCTTGGCCGGCCAGCCTAAGGGAGGAAGAGTCCCAAGTGGACTCCCCACCATGGTGGCCGGCCACCCCACCAAGGAAAGGGGGGAGTCTCACTCCCCCTAGGTTTGGTCACATGGAAGGTTTTTTGTTGGGGTCTTATTCGGACACTTTGACCTAAACCTTGGGGCTTCCACCTATATAAAGAGGGGAGGAGAGGGGCTGGCTGGCCACCACAACACCACCATGGCCGCACCCCTCTAGGCTGCCCTAGCCGGCGCCCCCTCTCCCAAACCCTAGCGGTTCCCTCCTACCTCTCTCTCCCACATAGCTTAGGCGAAGCTCTGCCGGAGTTCTCCACCACCACCGCCACCACGCCGTCGTGCTGCCGGGATTCCGAGGAGGATCTACTACTTCCGCTGCCCGCTGGAACGGGGAGAAGGACATCGTCTTCATCAACACCGAACGTGTGACCGAGTACGGAGGTGCTGCCCGTTCGTGGCGCCGTGATCAAGATCTTCTACGCGCTTTTGCAAGCGGCAAGTGAACGTCTACCGCAGCAACAAGAGCCTCATCTTGTAGGCTTTGGAAATCTTCAAGGGTGAGTCTTGATCATCCCCTCGTTGCTCCCGTCTTCTAGATTGCATCTAGGCTTGGATTGCGTTCTCGCGGTAGGAAATTTTTTGTTTTCTATGCAACGAATCCCTACAGCGTTAGCAGTAGAATCAACCTGTAATGCAATCGGTGTTGCTCCAAACTCGGACTCGGACAAGACGGGCAGTGGATCGCAAGGGGTGCAGCATTTGTCTAAAGATAGTACTGGTGCATTCTACTTTGGTAGTCCCTTATGCACACTAAAGGATAGTATGCCAAAATGCAGTAATAATTCCGAAAATTCAGGAGAAGTGGTACCAAGATGGGTTTTCCTTCGTTGGTGCCTTTAAAGGCTGCATTTTCTATTTCATCTGCATGCCAAACATGGTGTGATTAACATCTAACTTCAATGGTTTACATATTACATGGAAGTTAACAAAATATACTAAAACAGACAATTTATATAAGTTGGGGGTGGAACCTTCAGCTGGTGCTGGTCTTTGATGTCTTGCTTAGCAAGTGCCCATATCAGTTCAGGATCAATTTTAGACTGTCAACAAGTGACAAAGTCTGAAGGTGATGCTTCTGGCCTACAAGAATGCTCAAATTCTCAAGTCTTGTGCTCTTTTCGAATATTGGCCCACTCTGTATTTGCTATAAGTACCTGAAATAGAATATGTGCAACCTCTTCAAATCTATTTCGAAAGATACAAAACCAGATCAGCTAAAGCTTCTACAACACAGATTAATTGTAATACAGTGGATTATCATCAATAGCACAAAATAATACCTAAAAATCCCTACATGATAGGCAATTGGAAGTTAACATATGTATAAGAATGGATTAAATCTACCTCTGCGACAGTGTTTTCTGTTTCTGGCTCGTCCTCCATCGAACTGAGCGACTCAAATGCTTGATTTGGCTTCAGTGACCTGAAAAATTAGAAAGAAAAGGATTAAAGAAACTGCATTCATACCACATTTAGTGACCTGGTGGACAAGAACGTAAATATTTGTAGTATATCTTCAAGACTATTTGGATTTGGTTGTACTAATGAATTTTGCTAATTTAAAACATGTGCCACATATGGTGAGCATCCGACGCCACGGATAACCAAACATATAACTCCGGACTAAGTAAAAGTCCCGATAACACCAACTGGCCGTTTTAAGTTAACAAACTACTATATCACAACCTGGAAATGAACTGGGCCGTTTATAGAAGAGGCTAAAAATGCAAAACAAGTGTAGTAACTCAAGTAGATCAGTAAGGGAAATAACGAAACTATGTTCATCCTATAATAACTTTTCAGGTGTTGTTTCTATAACTCAGTGTTGACAAACCAATTCATTTGACTCACATGCTCAGCTGGTGTTTTAAATAAAACTGACTGAGAATGCAATATCTAAGCCACACGAGCATTGCTGGTTTAACATAAAGTGGGACCTAAACTGGCCCAACAGGCGCATGGCAGCAATTTCTGGAACACTGCTTGAGCATTGTATACACACTAAAAGTAGCAGTCTAAATACAACTAAAATCATATCATTATATTTTAGCAAAGTAGCAGCACCTATCAAAATTTATCTCTTCTCAAAACTAAATCAATATCAGAGTAGTTTTCCAAATTCTTAATTATTTTCAAATTTGATCAGTGTTTAAGCAACTGCCCAAGCTTCTCATTATATTTGCTTTATTTTGCAAAGTACGCAAACTTTTCTGCTCTAATGCATTTTTACACATGGAAAGAGAAACAACATGCTCGATCTGCAATCTATTTGCCTAGTGCAGTTGATCTGTTTCGTTCTACTTTCCTGTATTGTTCTATGTTTTAGCATGGACTGAGGCCGAAGACCACCAGCAGATAAAAAAACTGATAAAGCCTCCAGTAGCTAACAGGTAAGAATCGATGATAGCCATTGTTAGCTGTACTACTTGCTCAGCAATTGATACCACAACAAGGTAAAAAAAAGACGGCATTTTTTCAAATTGAAGACTATATCAACATTACTATTTATTACACAACATAGAAAATGAGAGAATAGCATATAGACAGTTAAGTAAAAAAAGAAGTACCTTCGCTATTTAGTCATACCAAATATGTAACCCTCAAAGAGCAAAGACCATAGCATTAATAATCCTAAGCCTCCCTTATTGTTTCCTTCCCAGAATAGAAAATCACGACACATGAAAGTAGAAATAAAATTGCTCTGGCTTTTGCCTCCAACAATGACGATAACCATAGTTCTATGCTCCTACACAGAACTGAACAGACTTCGTGAGAATGAGAAAGCTGCAAAATGGCAACTTGTGGACAGAGAAGGCAAAACAAGGAACGACCAATTTTAAAACTTGTCACATTAAAGGGGTATCATCTCCTTTCGTAGCTAAACACCTGAATAAATGCCCATGGTAATTGGGATATGGATGTAAACCAATATAAACAAAAAAACATGAAACAGTCAAATAGAACCGTAGAGTAGCCTAAAGTAGCTATCCAGCACCAATATAAGCACATCTACAAAAAATACTTTCTAGTATAGAAAAGCAAGCAACAATACTACTTTTTATGCAGAACCTTTGCCATGCCAGTGGCTTAGGAAACGATGAGTATGTTTTCTTCCATACTTCAATTATGTTGATGAACAGAACAGGTACCATTAAATTTTGGTAACAAGAACACGATCCAGTCTCTGCTCGGAGTGTATATACATGATAACTATTTGAGCATTGTATTGTAGGCACAGCTAAAAACAAATTAGCACACATGAAATTTACTGTTTCTGTAGACCTACTTACCAACGGGGGATCAATTGCCATCAATTTCTTTATACCTTTTTCCACGTAAGCTCTGATATTTCTGAAATATGACAAAATTTCAAATATGTTAGAGAACCAAAAGCCATTTCAAAATACTCTATTTTTAGAGGAATTTAAAAGGTATTCAAGAGGACCACTGAAAATACTCTATTTATTGCCTCGTCCAAGAGCTAACTCCTATAAATCAGTTTTATTCCCATAGAGCACAGAAGTCACAAGAATTAGATTTAACAAACCAGTTACTACATAGAAATTATAGGCAACCAATATAACTAAGCATACTTTGCAGGAAGAGGCAACTTTACTACTGTGGTAATCAAGCAGAACAGCAACGATTAGACCCGAAATTTTCTCACCGTTTCCTGCTTGCTCTCTTCCTGTTCCACCAAATAGAGAGAGCCATTCCTAAGGGGAGAAGAAAAGGATGATTCTATCGATCTAAACTGATATAAAATGAACTGAAATACATTACGGTAGGATAAAAAATGTAAACAATCAACTCAAGCCATTAAAAAAGACAAGCAAGAACACGGGAAAGGGGAATGATGTTGGGGCCTATGTCGAGAGAGGAGAAGAGAGGTGAGTAGGATAAGCAAACCTACAGCAGCCATGGAGTCCACGAGAATATGTCAATTTTTTGGGAAAAGAAATATGTGGGCAAGTTTCTTTCTGCCCTTCATTCTATTGATTTTCTCTATTGGATCTCGACAATCTGACTGGTACATGCCAATACTGGGATCTCCACAGATCCCCACCTTCTCTGGCTGATGACGCACATTACAATAGTCCAGAAGTTAATACAAGCAAAGTTGTCCTTTTCTAGCATATATGTTGACCTGAGTCTCAACTAAATCATAATAGATGACAAAAAGAGTAGTTGCTAGTGTACTTGAATCAAGTATTGTGTGGGTGTCACAATCCATAACAAAGATGTTGTACAATCTAACAGCCAGAAATAATGTCGTCAAATCCTAAGACTTGAGTGATAGTCCTGAAAACAATATAAGAAAAAAGAAGTCTTGAACAAGTCAGAGCATAGGCTTGAAACTACACGGTAGGTAGCAATAGCCTCAAATCAATAGACTAAAAAGGAGGCCACTGGGAAGGCTCACAACACTATATGCATCCCTTGAAAGTGTAATGGGTCCACAGGGGGTGTAATGGGTCTCACGCTGCACAACATATCAAGTAATTCCGCAAGGAGGTGTAATGGGTTCTTGAAAGTACAAACAATTATCTAATAAAAGATGAGAAAGTATAGCACATCGCACAAGCTTGATGGAAAGAGACAGAGATAGAAAGAAAGAAAGAGGATTTGGGAAAAGCTCACCTTGTTGTGTCGGAATCAGACGTTGTCGCTTGACAGGCGCACCACTCCCCAAGACATGTTGTCTTGACCGCCATTTCGAAAGCATGTCTAGTCTGCTGCACTGTCCGCTGCGGTTGCCACTGCTCGCCACCATTCCTTATCGCTTGAGCCACCTCTCTTTGATCCCTAAGATGGACCGTGCCTGAGCAAAATCAACATTAACCAACTCAGGTACCTGAAAAGGAGAAGAGGACATTAAATTTCAAAACCTTACCTATCATCATGGAACCAAAATCCTAATGATATGAGGGTCAATTTTATGGTACTAAATGTGGTACAATCTTCGATCCACTATAAATGGTTTAAATCTACTTATGGAACTACACTTTTCACCAAGACCGCTTTTAGAACCTATTTATAACATACAAAGAAACAGCCAACTACCGTAGAGTTGGCACGCTCTTTGCAAACACTTCAGTTTTTGCTCCCTAGAAATCTCCTAACTCAAGGTTCCAATTAATAAATATGTTATTTATCCAGACAAAACAAATGCTACATATTCAGAATTTAGTCCAAACGGTCTAATCATTCAGCTACAAAGTCAGTAAAAAATAGTGGCATGAACAATTCAACTGAAAATCTAGAACATGAATGCTTCTAGCGCCAAAAACTCTACAATAATCTTGGCCTAGCTCCATATATATTCCTGCCACGGACGAGAGCATGTGGACTGAAGTGCAAAATATCTGAAAACCCAAACTGTATTAGAACGAACACAACCCAATCTGATACATGCTACCGAAATTATCAAACTAACTCCATTTACTGAAGAAATATCCACTTGACCTAATGGCAAGGAAAATATAAAGAAACGTATGTGAGAGAAAATATTGCTTGGCCATTGGCCGCTTCGAGACATCTGCTGCTACTCCATTAATAACAGGGAGAGAGAGCAGAGAGAAGCTATGCGAGAGGAAAGCACACATGGGGAGTGGCCGTGTGTGTGAAACTGTGAATGAGATGAGCACAAGTCAAAAAAGCTTCTCAGTTTTCTGTAGGATCTTACGTGACAAACTGCCTCCTATACCTATTAGTGTTTCAATGTTTCAGAGATAGACATAGAAGAGGATGCATAAACATTTGAACATGAAATCCGGGGGCCTCAAAAATATTCTACAGGATAGGGGGGCACCTGCTTGAGCGTTCTGTACCGGCTGTTCGTGCTTCACCTGGTGGCCACCAAACAGGAAGAAGAGGTCGACCAGAGCAGCAGCGCGAGGTTGGTGACAGAGAAAGGGGCGCGAGAGGAGAAGGGCTGGGGCTAGCGGCAGCTCCCCACGAACCGAGACTGATGCCTCCTGCCTAGTGCCCTGAATCAGCATGGAAGAAGAAGGGAACAACCAATTTTTTGACGAGATCTGCAGCTCTTCTCTGTCTCGTCTAGCAACTGTTAATGGCGGAGTATATAACGAACCAGAGAAGAAGATCTCGAGCCCAGCCCCCTGTGGATGACCTTCTCAAGCCGGCGCGCCGCCGCCCTCCATGCTTGCTCCTGCAGCCCACGACCCCGGCCGTCCCTGTCGTGGTCATCCATCCCGCTCCATCCGTTCGCCTCCACCCTCCTCCGGCCTGGGAGTGCCCTCTCCGGACTCACATGCGGCTGGGGCGGGGAGAGAGGGGCGGAGGAGGAGAGACCGGATTGGGGAGGGAGAGAGAGACGCCTAGACGCTGCCGCATCCAGACGACACTATGGCCGGCGATTGGAGCAGCGATCTAGGGTTTCACCCCTGGCATGCGGAGAGGAAAAAGAACGCGACCGAACAATCGGGCGTCTCTGCCTCTGGCCGTCGGGCCCCGCACATAGCTGGTCCCAGGCGTCATGGAAGCTTTTAGAAGCTAAACGAGTGGGAAAGGTTTTTACTTCATCCAACGGCTGAAGTGAAAAGTGGGAGGAGATTTTCACTGTTCAGAGCTGATCCAACGATCTACGAAGGTTGCCCCTTTCAGATGGCCTGGTTGGCCGAGTACTCTTGCAACATTTATAGAATTTCAGATATTTCGGCCGAGGAAAAAAATTCATTTTCAGTGATTTTGTGTGAAAAGATTCTCTCCTTTCGCTCAATACTAAATCAAATTTCATAACTTTTGAACCACAAATTATATTAGTGAACCGTTTAAATATTTGAGTTCCAAGCGAAGGGAGCTTCAAAATAATACTAATATTGAATATACTTTGACAAATCAATTTTTGAAACTTGATGAAAATGTTCTTGTGTATAATCACACTTGAATGTGTTTTAAACTTGGTTCTTCACAGTTAGAAATATTTATCATTTGTCTTATTTTTCAATTTGGAGATATAACTTTTGAATCTAATTTTATTGACTTTTATTCTGTATCATCACGTTTGAATGTGTTTGGGAATTCAAATTCTGAATTTTGTTGAAACAAACACTTTTTAGGCTTATTTAAGCCATATCATCGAAAGAAATTCACATATTCCAACTGACTCCTAATCGGATATATATTTCAGTAATTATTGCACTTTCAACTCCAGCACTAGAAATTAAATATGTCTATTCAAATAATAAAAGAGTATTAGTGTGGGTAGGCTAAATGTAAATATTTTGTATGTAATACTAATCTCAAAGCAAAGAAAAAGGGAGGGTGGAACCATGTGCTCCGGTCTTGCGTCCATGCCCTCTTTTCCTCGTGCTAACTAAGGCCATCTCCAACGGGTGATCATCCCGCGCTCGCACGTCCGAATAAGTCGCATTGGACAAAAACGCGGTCCAACATGGCGACTCATCCCAAAAAGGATGGTCGCGGCATTCAGGACAAATCAAAGTTGGCCCAAATCTTGGTCAGGTTTGCGTGGCAACGGATGACACGTGGCGTCCTCCCGCGTCCGCATGTTCGCATCCCAGGGCCCACCTATGGACGGGCGGGCGTCATATTAAATACGGACTGGGAGGGGGACTGTTCCTATCCACTCCTGTTCCCACTTCCCTCCGCACGCGAGCTCGAGCTTCCGCCGCCATGGCCCTAAAGCGCGAGTTCGCTCCCAACGCCAAAGACCACGAGGCCGGCAGCAGCCGGCAGATCGCGCTGGCGCCATTCGCGATGGTGCCGATGGCGTCCCAGCGGGAGAGGATCTACGTCACATGGAGGTGGAGTAGATTTTCTGGGAGGCCGGTTCCCCCATGCCGTGGGGTGATGTCCATCTCCCCCACGGGTGGCACCTGAGCCCAGATCAGGTTCCGGTGCCACCGATCTCGGCCACCGGCCGCGCTCAGCTGGCAGAGATCTAGCGGCGTCATGCGGAGCTCACGACGGACCTCTAGGAGGACCCTGCCTACGATGAGAAGAGTCCCTATTGGGAACTTTGGTTTGAGGTGGAGCACGACGCTCGCCAACGCACGTTCTTCGCGTCGGGCGCGGCGACGGTGAAGCCTCACGCGGAGCCTCGCACGCCGGCGGCATCGACGAGGAGGGCAGCCCGCCGCCATTGCGGGCTCTACATGGACGAGTCTGTACCACAGGCGTAGACTGACGAGGAGGACGACCCCGAGCTGCGCGCCACGCTGGCGGCGTCCGTCGAGGTCAATGACCTCGAGGATCTGGCCAAGTGGCCACACCTCACCGAGGTGCTACGCGCCTTCGCTTTGGAGGAGGAGGCCAGGAGGGCGAAGGAGGACGCTAACGCCTGGGCGTTGCTCGCCATGGCGCACCGACAGGAGGAGGCCACGCTCCGGGAGGAGGAGCGCCACCTCCGCCTCAAGCACGAGGCGGAACTGCATGCCACTGCGACGGAGCAGCAAGAGAAGGAGGTGGACATGCCTGCGCAGGCCGGCCAGCCCTCCGGACCCGCAGTCGGCCTTGGAACGGGCCCAGTGGTCGCCCTGGCCGGAATCCCCGGCGCGCTCCGGCGTCTCCAGCCGCAACAGCGCCTCGCCGCCCGGGGGCGTCGTGGTCATCGACGCCGATGAGGACGACGAGTTCTAGTGGGACTAGGCAGTGCGTCAGCGACCACTGCGTCCCAAACCGTAGCTTAGGGTTTTATATTTCATTTAGTTATTTCAAAGCTCATATAGGGCTTTCTTTTGTACAAATTTGTTCAAAATAGGGCATAAATTTAATGAACTATGTTTAAGTTTTATTGTTTTGTTTTTTTTGTTTTCTTGGGTCTTTTTATTTTGCGCTGTGTTGGACACACTGGGTGATCTAAACGGACTGTCGGCCATGGCCGCGCGTCCTGGCCACGTCTGGACGGCCCGACATGTCCGGTTTGGGTCTCCCTATTGGAGATGCCCTAAACATGCATAATCTATAGGTCAATGATTATTGCTAGAGAAAGCATTCTTTGGATGGATTTTTAAGCATTTCTAGTAGTAGTTAAAGATTTACCTAGAAATTTTTAATTATCATGCAGGGATTCGCTGACTTCAGAAGGCCCCAGATGAGTAACTTTTAGTCACTAACAAGTATGCCCCCCGTGATATGGGTCCACATGTCAGTGATCCGAAGTCAACATAAAGTCAACATAATAAAGTCAACGAATATCAACTGTTGATTGTTACGGTTTAGCCTAAAGATCAACTTGCTACTGATGGATGGCTGATCGCAAACCCAAGAAAGGCTCTACTTGCTGTTGTTGCTTGCTTACTGTAGATGTATTGTGCTTCAAGTACTTTTTTATATGAGTGACTCAAAGTTACTCAAACTTGTACAATATAATTTGCATTCTAGTCTCCATGAACCTAGAATTTTAGAAGATTCGAAAATATTTTTATACAAGTTCCCAGGTCAAAAAAAAATTTATACAAGTTGTCAATTTTTTCACATGTACACTTCTTAATGTGCTCCTCATATCTTGTTTAAAAGATTGAGAGCCATACTAGAAAGAACTATCATCGGTTGGGTGGCTACGGAGGTGGCCATACACCACGCTACACAAATTAACTGAAAATTATATTATAAATTTATTCTTTTTTAACCAGCCACGATTTGGGGTTTCTTAATATTGTATCACGGTTATAATTTTTTTGAACATTTAAGTATTAAAAATCCGAGAAATGTGAGTGGAATTTCTGGCTCGCGAGCTCTACTGATCCCTTTGGTTTTAAAAATAAAAATAAAAAGGTCATATATATATATATTATAAAAATCTGAATTATTTTTGGATGTAAATGTATCGCACAAACGTGAAAAATCTCAGTTTAAAATACTTTGTATATAAAGCTACGCAAAGATGACAAAAGTTTGGATCTAAGTATAGTGAAGATGGCATATTTTTAAATCTCCAAAATTAATAGTTTATTTTTTATTTTTGTGCAGCCGATAAAATAATTTGTTTGCATGTTTGTAGGATAAAATTCAGGATATTCTTAGACTTGTAAATATTATTTGTGAATTTCTAAATAAATACCGGAGCTCGGAAACCGATTAGAGTTTTCTGAAATATACATTCATTACTTGTGAGAACAACGGTGTCCTATTGCTACTAAGACTAGTCATAGTGGGAAGTAACATAGAGTAGTAACATGCACATGTTACTACTCTATGTTAGAGCAAGTACAATAAGGATGACTCAGCAGACTATAAGAATTAAAATAGTGTTGTTTTGCTTAGGTGGATGAGAGAGAAGTGGAGAGAGAATAGAGATGGGCTCTCATGCAAGAGCCAGCTCTTGCACGTGCTCCTAGGCACTTTGTGAGTATGTGTGGTGGGCCTTTTACACATAAAGTTATCAATCTTTAAAGTCAACTATTGTACAAGTTAGCTATAAGCTGACTATAGCTGGCCTTATAGCCAGCACCCGGCTGCACTATTGGAATTGCTCTTACTACCTTCATAGTGGTTAGTAACATCAAAGTAGTATCATATACGTCTTCATTAATTAGCTTATAGACTCATTGTATCTTGAGAAGTGTGATGTTACAGTAACTAGCTATGTTACTCCATCCTCCTCTCTCCTCATTAACTCACTGCCACATAAGCAAATTTGCTGAGTTAGACACTTAGTTACTAGTGAAGTTACTCTTACTATGAGTAGTCTAAAAAATAATGGTCCGCAATGCAGGGCAGTGATTACCAATTGCTACTCCTCGAATACGAATTATGGAATGAACATATAACACTGACATAATTAAGCCGGCCGGGTGTCCTATGGAACTGTAGAATCCAATGATCTGGAGGTCCCATTGTCATTTGTTTGGCTCTTCCTTGCAAGTGTGGCTTCGAAGAAAAGTCTTCGGACAAGAACGGTCGTAGGTGTATGGTCACAACTCGTAGTCCCTTAACCATCTTACATACGAGGTACATATTAATTTTTGACCATTTGTAAGCCAGTTAGTAGGACACGATTCCTTCAAGAACTGATATTTGTGTTAGGGAATATACTTGTTGTATTACCAGGGGGCCAAAGGCCACAATATATAGTACATGTACAGGTGCACATATGCAGAAAGCCCCCTAACATATGGGGAAACTACAATATATATATACATCTAACACCCCCCCTCAAACTCATGGTGGTGGATCCACAACACTGAGTTTGGAGAGGAAGAAATCATGCTGCGCTCGAGTCTGTGCCTTCGTAAAGAAATCCGCCAACTGCAAATCTGAAGACACATAATGAACCGCAACAACATCATCCTGTACCTGTGCACGCGTGTAAAAAGCATCAACACCGATATGCTTGGTCAGCTCATGCTTGACCGGATCACGTGCAATACTGATAGCACATGTACTGTCAGACAAAAGTGGAGTGGGTGTCGTAACAGAGACCCCAAAATCTGCAAGCAACCACCGTAACCAAGTCACCTCAGCAATCAACAAAGCCATAGCCCGCAACTCAGCCTCAACACTCGAACGGGAAACTGCGACCTGTTTCTTCGTCTTCCAAGCAACAAGCGAACCACCAAGAAACACACAGTAAGCAGAAAGCGAACGACGATCCGTAGGATCACTCGCCCACGTAGCATCCGAATAGCACTGGGAGCTGGAGAGAGCTGGAACGGGGAAAGAAAAGGCGACGAGTGATCGTGTCACGAAGATAACGAAGAACACGGAGGAGATGACTATAGTGAACAAGTGGTAGGAGATGAGACAAACCGACTCGTAATATGAACATGATAAGAAATATCGGGACGAGTGACAAGCAAGATAAACAAGACTCCCAACAAGATGGCGATAACGAGTGGGATCAGGAAGAGGATCACCATCAGTAGGACGAAGCTTAACATTAAGCTCCATAGGAGTATCAACTGTGTGCTCA
Organism: Lolium rigidum; assembly: GCF_022539505.1. Taxonomy (NCBI): domain Eukaryota; kingdom Viridiplantae; phylum Streptophyta; class Magnoliopsida; order Poales; family Poaceae; genus Lolium; species Lolium rigidum. Next base: position 231,346,929 of record NC_061509.1, read on the forward strand.
TCCCCAAGAGCAGCACGAGCAAGAAGATCCTGAATGTACTTTTCCTGAGAGATAGAAAAGCCATCAAAAGTGGAGGAAACCTCAATGCCAAGAAAATAGCAAAGAGGACCAAGATCAGTCATAAAAACTGATCACGAAGATGAGCCTTGACGAAGGCAATATACTCAGGATCATCACCAGTAATGATCATATCATCAACATAGAGAAGAAGAAGAGTACGTCCACGAGGAGAAGTGTGAACGAAAAGTGCTGGATCATGAAGACTAGGAGAGAAACCAGCAGCAGTCACCACAGAGGCGAAGCGCTCAAACCAGGCACGAGGGGCCTGTTTGAGACCATAGAGAGAACGTCGAAGACGACAAACCATCCCATCGGGAACATAATACCCAGGAGGAAGCTGCATGTAAACCTCCTCACTCAACTCGCCATTAAGAAAAGCATTCTGAACATCAAGCTGGGAGACAGACCAGCGGCGAACAGAAGCAACAACAAGAAGGGTACGCACAGTAGTCATATGTGCCACAGGGGCAAAAGTCTCATCATAGTCACGGCCGTGTTCCTGCTGAAAGCCACGAGCCACAAGACGCGCTTTATAGCGCTCAAGAGATCCATCAGAGCGAGTCTTAATTTTATAGACCCACTTACATGTGATAGGACGAACACCAGAAGGTGGAGAAACAAGATCCCAAGTGCTAGTGCGCTCAAGCGCAGCGATCTCCTCAGCCATGGCAAGCTGCCATTTGATACGTCTCCGACGTATCGATAATTTCTTATGTTCCATGCCACATTATTGATGTTATCTACATGTTTTATGCACACTTTATGTCATATTCGTGCATTTTCTGGAACTAACCTATTAACAAGATGCCGAAGTGCCGGTTGTTGTTTTCTGCTGTTTTTGGTTTCGTAAATCCTAGTAACGAAATATTCTCGGAATTGGACGAAATCAACGCCGTGGTCCTATTTTGCCACGAAGCTTCCAGTAAGACCGAAGAGGAGACGAAGTGGGGCCACGAGGTGGCCAAACCCTAGGGCGGCGCGGCCTGGCCCTTGGCCGCGCCGACTCGTGGTGTGGGGCCCTCGTGTGGCCCCCCGACCTGCCCTTCCGCCTACTTAAAGCCTCCGTGACGAAACCCCCGATGCGAGAGCCACGATACGGAAAACCTTATCGAGACGCCGCCGCCGCCAATCCCATCTCGGGGATTCCGGAGATCGCCTCCGGCACCCTGCCGGAGAGGGGAATCATCTCCCGGAGGACTCTTCACCGCCATGGTCGCCTCCGGAGTGATGAGTGAGTAGTTGACCCCTGGACTATGGGTCCATAGCAGTAGCTAGATGGTTGTCTTCTCCTCATGTGCTTAATTGTCGGATCTTGTGAGCTGCCTAACATGATCAAGATCATCTATCTGTAATTCTATATGTTGTGTTTGTCGGGATCCGATGGATAGAGAATACTATGTTATGTTGATTATCAATCTATTACCTATGTGTTGTTTATGATCTTGCATGCTCTCCGTTATTAGTAGAGGCTCGGCCAAGTTTTTATTCTTAACTCCAAGAGGGAGTATTTATGCTCGATAGTGGGTTCATGCCTCCATTAAATCTGGGACAAGTGATGAAAGTTCTAAGGTTGTGGATGTGCTCGTTGCCACTAGGGATAAAACATTGATGCTATGTCCGAGGATGTAGTTATTGATTACATTACGCACCATACTTAATGCAATTGTCCGTTGTTTGCAACTTAATACTGGAAGGGGTTCGGATGATAACCTCGAAGGTGGACTTTTTAGGCATAGATGCATGCTTGGATAGCGGTCTATGTACTTTGTCGTAATGCCCAATTAAATCTCACAATACTCATCATAATATGTATGTGCATTGTTATGCTCTCTCTATTTGTCAATTGCCCAACTGTAATTTATTCACCCAACATGCTGTTTATCTTATGGGAGAGACACCTCTAGTGAACTGTGGACCCCGGTCCAATTCTCTATACTGAAATACAATCTACTGCAATACTGTTTTACTGTTTTCTGCAAACAATCATCATCCACACTATACATCTAATCCTTTGTTACAGCAAGCCGGTGAGATTGACAACCTGTTATCACCGGAATTTGACCGAGTCAGAGGTGGGCCGCGATCAAGATGGACTTGAAGAATATACATGGAAGAAATACGTGAAACGGCCTGTTATGCAAAGTTTGGGCTAGTTTGCCCGTGTATCTGTAATATAGTAGGATACGTGTCGGTTAGTTAGAGTTTGGCTCGTGCACGGTTGGGATTATTCCCACGTTAGAAAGTCTACGGACTATAAATATGTATCTAGGGTTTATGAAATAAACAACAACCAACGTTCACCACGAACCAATCTAGGCGCATCGCCAACTCCCTTGTCTCGAGGGTTTCTTCCGGGTAAGCATCATGCTGCCTAGATCGCATCTTGCGATCTAGGCAGTACAAGTTTATTCGTTGCCATGCGTTGCTCGTACTGAAACCTTTTTGATGGCGAGCAACGTAGTTATCTTAGATGTGTTAGGGTTAGCATTGTTCTTCGTATCATATGCTGTCGTCGTGCAACCCTTATGCATCTAGCCGCCCTTACACCTATCTTAGGTGTAGGGGCGGCACCCCGCTTGATCATTATTCAGTAGATCCGATCCGTTACGGTTGCTCCTTGTTCTTCAAGGATTAGTTTAATATCCGCAATAGTTAGGCCTTACAAAGGGTTGGCGGATCCAGCGGCGCGTAGGGTGTAGTTTGCTAGCCCTAGACAGGATGTTCCGGGGATCAACCTCGTGTTGGTTTTTAGGCCTTGTCTAGGATCGGCTTACGATCACCGTGCGTGGCCACGAGGCCCAATCACGAGTAGGATGATCCGATTATGCGGTGAAAACCCTAAATCGTCGTAGATCGTTTTAGCTTTATCTTGATCAAGCAGGACCACCATATATTCGTACACCTCGTACGAATCATGGGTGGATCGGCTCCTTGAGCCGATTCATAGGACAACCTGAGAGCCGATCGACGCTCGTATTTAATGTTTACGTGTATGCCATGCAGGAAACTAAGCGAGGCATCTCCATCACCTTCCTGACCAGGTATAGGTCAGGTGGCACGCCCTTGCATCAGCATCGGACGTGCGTGCCGGAGTCTTTGCGGGCCGTCGCTCGGAGGGACCAGGGCCAGCCGCAGCCCTAAGTTGCTCCCAGCTCTCCTGTGTTGCCCGTCGTTGCTCGCCGGTGGGTTTCTGACCGCAACACATTCTGGCACGCCCGGTGGGACGATCTTCGACATCAACCACATCGCCATCTACATCTGAGATGGCGGACGGCACCCCGACCACGTACGAGGATCCGACCGAGGAGCTCAAGAAGAAGTATGACGAGGTCAAAGCGATCCTCGAAGCCGACCTCATCGGCTCTTTTCACGGAACCCGTTCACATGGCGTCGGGTGGAAAGGGTTCTCACCTAAGGCGCGCTCGATGGAGTGGACCCGTCCGTCCCGTCGAAGAACGCACCGGGTCCCCGCGTCAGAGATTAGCTACATGGTGGCTCACTCGCCGCATCGCCATTCCGAGAGCCTCGGTGAACACTTTGGAGCGTGTCGCTTTTCGAATGATCCAGAAA
>NC_061509.1:231350658-231388659 GCF_022539505.1 Lolium rigidum
GAAAATTCTGTTTTTATTCATAGATTTTGGGCGATATGAACCCTAAATCTTAAATCTATGTTACCCTGAACTAACGAATCCTGGTATCAATCGAACTTTCTTTTTTGAAACTGGAAACATGTCATTCAATTAACCAGACGGTCCAGCCAAATCGCTGTAAATCAATTCATAGGTGAAGGTAGGAGCATAGACCGGCCATTAGGATTGGAGCTCGAGCACATCCGGACATACGGATGAACAGTCTGTCTTGCGACCTTATTACAAGCCTTCGGGCCATAATTCAAATAAAATAAACTAAAGTTTAGCCTAGAGAAAGCTTTAATCTATGTGAATAACACACCATTGAGTGCCAAGTCATGTGCATTTCCATCTATCGATTGCTTGAGCAACTGTGCATCTGTCTTAATTGTAATTTTTGTCATACCCCATTCGTGTGCCCACTTCATAGCCTGAATACATGCTTCTGCTTCAGCCTGTAAAGGATCTTGAAGATGGTTGAGCCTACCAGCACTAGTGTATCTCGAACAATGAAACCCCATCCTGCTAATTTATTCTGTTGATGAAAGCTGCCATAAATATTGATTTTTAGCATACCTCCTACTGGTGGCCTCCATATTTGCAAGGATGTTGTCTGTTTACTTCCCTCCTTCACAAAGAAGACATTGAAGTCATGCGCAGGTTTTCGTATCTGGAAGAGAATGGCCCCTAAATTGAGGGTATCACCCTCTGCATTCACCTTGTTCTTGCATGCCACCAAGTCCATAACAATGAGACTCCCAACAGTTTCAGTTCAGTCGGGGCTGAAAGAATGGCTTCAATAAGATCCTTAGGCAAACTACTGTCAACAAGGTTTTGATGCAGCTCTTGCATGCCTACCCCGCTCCGTAATTTCTAGACATATTTACACTTCAGAAAAAGGTTGATCCATCCTCATCCAATCTCGTACAAACATGGCATATAGTTTCAATGTCCATTTCATGCCTGGCAATGTTCTTACGAACAGGTGATAGAGTCCCTTTAGGCAGAAAAAATGTTGATGTGGCAATGGTAAACTAGGATTGCTGTCATGTGACTGGTGGGCCAGCTAACAATTGTCTTAACCGCATCGCGGATGCCTTGCTCGCGGGCAAGAGATAAATCATCAAGGATCAAAACTAGGGTTCTTGCAGTGGGGCGTTGCAGGGGAATTGGAGGCGAGGCGTGGACCGCGGCGGCAACGGAGAGGAGAATACCGTGGTCTTTCTATGCATCGTCCGGTCTCGGCTTCCGAGGAGTCGACACAAGAAACATAGGAACATAATCGAGGCCGCCAATGGTATACCGGAAGAACCCAACGACATGCAAGCCAGAGAAGATTTGTCGTTGCAATCTGTAGACGAAGGCGCCCTGATGGATCTCGTGCAGTGCTTAGAACCTAGGCAGGAGATATGCAACACCCAGACCACCCCGGTGCTAGGCTTGTTAACCCTGGTACCTCTCTAAGATCTCTAGACTGGCCCATAGATCAGCATATGTCTATCATGTGCACTTTGGGCTCACTTGTGCACACCCATGAAGGATTTCTCGATTGTCCACTCACCCTCAAATTGCTTCAGGCCAGGCACGTTTAACCTAGAGGTTCTTTGCTGACGACTTTCCGGGAAACAAGGTTATACCTTGTGAAAGAACATCTCTCTACCATTATGGTTTTGTGTGTTTAATGATAACATTTGTGATACCTTAATGTGTGTTAAGTGGTGCAGGATGTTTTGGCTCATTAGCATGCTTTATATTTCATACACTTGATCATACATGCTGAAAATAAGTACATGCAAAAAAAAAATCACCAGGCCAGATAATCCGGGGCCGGATTATTGGCAAATATCCGCCCCCAGAATTTGTCTAATGACTTAGCGGATTTCGCCACAGTATACCCCCCCTATTATTGACCGGATTATTGCACGGATATTTTGAAAGCCGGATAATCCGGGGCCGAATTATTGGAAAATATTCGGGCCCTAAAATTCGTCTAAGGACTTAAGGAAAATGGCCACTGGATGCCCCCCTAATATTTGGTCGGATATTTTGATGACATCCGGATAATCCAGCCATGCCAGATAATTCGGCCCTCACTTAGGCCGGATAATCCGGCACCAAGTTTCACCAAGGGCTCGATTTTCTTAGGGGGTATAAATAGCCCTCTTCTTCCTCAAGATCAAGCTGCTCGATTTGCTCAAGAACACCTCTCCTAGCTGAGCCAGTACAATCACTTGATCTCCTCCCTCAACCACCCAAAGCTCTTGATCTTTGGAGAATCGAAGGAGAAGACCTCGATCTACATCTTCACAAACCGATTTGCATTTCCCCCTCATTCACTTGAGGTCCCCTTTGTTAGTGTTTTTTGGAAACCCTAATTGTTGTTTACTTCATTGATAACTTGGTTCATTGATAACTTGTTGTTGTATTGTAACAGCCTTGGGAGACTCCAATTCAGTTGTGGATGTGTGCCCCGAGAATCTTGTAAAGGCCTGGTTTCCGCCTCAAGGAAAATCCCTTAGTAGGCAAGTGAGATAGGCCTTTGTGGCGTTGCTCACCGAAGAATAGTGTGAGGCCTTTGTAGCGTTGGTTAGGCCTTCGTGGCAACCACACCCCTCCAACGTAGACGTACTTCCCCTCAAAAGGAAGGAACTATGGGAATCATCCGTTGTGTCTCCGCGTGCTCCACTCTCGGTTACCTCTATCCTTTATTGCATTGTAATAGCTTGCTTAGTTGTGTAGCTTGTCATCTAGATAAATTCACATAGTTGCATATCTAGAGAATTTATCTTTGTGTCAAGCCTAAATTGAAAAACAACTAAAAAATTGGTAGCACTTATTCACCCCCCTCTAGGTGCGGCATACGATCCTTTCACCTTGTTGGTGTTGGATGTAGATGGGCTGCAACCTAGGAAAGCTCCCCATATAACATACAATACTTGAAATCTCAAGGCCCATCCACTACAAATAAAAAGCCCCCCCTTACCTAACGAAATTTTTTGGACGACGCAAGTTGTAGTCGCCTACAAAAATATTTTAACCGATGGATGGGCATTCCCGATGCCCAGCAAGGCCGGCACACAGAATTTCGTAGTGCTAGATGCCATGCTAGCGGAAAAAAATCACCGCGGTCGTCGGCCGGCAAGCCCGGTACCATGCAATGCCACGGTAGATTAAGTGAGGCATTTAGCATTGCATTGTCCATTGTTAGCGTGCCAAAGTTGGTCCAAAACTAGATAACAGTCAAGCATGTATCGCTGACTTGTCAACAACGTCTCGTTATATGGGCATGCTATGTTAAGGGGGTTGGGAACTCGAGGTTATGGTTTGTTTGTGGGTCTTGTGTGTAAATGCGTCCCAAATAGCTGATGCACTTATTCTTGAGCCTATGAACAAACCCTAATCCCCACTTTCCAGCCCCATTTGCTATATAATACAAGGAACATTTAGTGCCCACTCAACACACTGTATGTAGTTGCACTGACCGGTAGTTACTCCCAGTAGCCAAGAAAAACCCTAGATCAGAGAAAAAATAGATCCCACCAAATCCCATTTGTGCTACTAACCGTTGTCCTCTGTCTAGTCCTAGCAAGTAGATGGAGAGCAAGTTGTAGATCTAATTAAAGGTTGTCCATGTCGGGTAGCATCTCTCAATTTGAAGGTACGGTCTTCAACTTTTCTAGAGATCGTGGTGCATCTTGTTCTTATTCTAGCTGACAAAATATTTTATAAACCCTTAATTTGTAGGTTTGCGCAAAATGAACCCTAATTTTTAAAACCATGTCATCTATGTCTCAACTAACTAATCCTGGTCTAAATCGAACCTTAGATAGAGTCCCTTTAGGCAGAAAAACGCTGATGTGCCAATGGTGGGCTAGCTTGCAGCCTACTCATATTTTGTCACCATGAGTCCAACTCATTACTCACTAACATAGTCTTGGTCCGGTTTAAGTCCAACTTCAACCGACTCCATGTCATTTAGACTACATCTAACTGGATCCTTTCTCTCACAAACAACTCGATTTTCTGAGGGGTTATAAATACCCCTCGTCTTCCTCAAGCTCAAGCTGCTCGATTTGCTCAAGAACACCTCTCCTAGCTGAGCTAGTACAATCACTTGATCTCATCCCTCAACCACCCAAAGCTCTTGATCTTTGGAGAATCGAAGGAGAAGACCCCGATCTACATCTTCACCAAAGCGATTTGCATTTCCCCCTCATTCACTTGAGGTCCCCTTTGCTAGTGTTTTCTTTGCAAACCCTAGTTGTTGTTTACTTCATTGATAACTTGCTTCATTGATAACTTGTTGTTGTGTTGTAACAACCTTGGGAGCCTCCAATTCGGTTGTGGATGTGTGCCCCAAGAACTTTGTAAAGGCTCGATTTCCGCCTCGGGGAAATTTCTTAGTGGACAAGTGAGCTAGGCCTTTGTGGCGTTGCTCACCGGAGAATATGGTGAGGCCTTTGTGGCATTAGTTAGGCCTTCATGTCAACCACACCCCTCCAACATAGACGTACTTCCCCTCAAAATTAAGGAAGGAACTACAGGAATCATCCCTTCTGTCTCCGCATGCTCCACTCTCGGTTACCTCTATCCTTTATTGCATTGTTATATCTTTCTTAGTTGTATCTTGCTTAGTTGTATATCTTGTCATCTAGGTAAATTCACATAGTTGCATATCTAGAGAATTTATCTTTGTGTCAACCCTAAATTGAAAAAACAACTAAAAATTTGGTAGCACCTATTCACCCCCTCTTAGTGCGGCATACGATCCTTTCACATTGTTGGTGTTGGATGTAAATGGGATGCAACCTAGGAAGGCTCCCCATATAACATATAATACCTGAAATCTCAAGGCCCATCCACTACAAATAAAAAGGCCCCCTTACCTAACGGAAATTTTTGGACGACGCAAGTTGTAGTCGCCTGCGAAAATATTTTAACCGATGGATGGGCATTTCCGATGCCCAGCAAGGCCGGCAGATAGAATTTCGCGATGCTAGATGCCATGTTGGCGAAAAAAATCACCGCGGTCGTCGGCCGGCAAGCCCGACACCACGCAATGCCACGGTAGATTAAGAGGGACATTTAGCATTGTATTGTCCATTGTTAGCGTGCCAATAGTTGGTTGTCGTCGCGGTGAACAAACAAATGCCATAAGATGTCTTAAGTTGGGTCCGAATGTGCGCTAAAGGATCCGGGGGAGGGTTTTGGTAACAAGGGGAAGGATTTGGGAAGAACTTCGGGTATAGATTGATGAACTTGGCCCTTGGCCAGAGGTTGAAGAACGTACGGACTACAAGATCCTGTTCTACAAGCTGTGCGAGCCAACTTCTCCCTTGTGATCCCTCCCGCGCAGGGGTGTGCCCCTTCTCCTTATATAGGGGAGAGGGTGGCTTACAAAGGAAGAAACCCTAATGACATCTTTGATGAGCTAAGCTACTTTATAAAGCTTCTTTGGTCTTGATGACACCGGTCCTGTCTTTAATCAGGAAGCGATGACCTCGTCCGGTACCTTTTACGTCACCTTCTGCTTTGGCTTCACAGCTTCGATTAAAGCTGATGTGTTTCGCTCATCCTTGTCCTCTAGTCCTTGGTGGAATCTTTGACCAGAATGCCGACATGCTACATTTAAGTTCATGCCGGCACTCCGGCCTCTCTCATGTTTACCGTATTCCGGTATACCCCTCCTGGGATACCGGTACACTTTCACTTAGCACTAGCCAGCTTAACTTGGTCATCCGGATTAATCTTTAATCCGGTATCTTGATAGCTAAAACAGGGAAAGTTTGCCAGGCATTTGGCCTACCGGGGGCCACCCCCCCCGACATTGGTCCAAAACTGGATAATAGTCAAGTATGTATCGCTGACTTGTCAACAACGTCTCGCTATATGGGCATGCTATGTTAAGGGGGTTGGGAACTCAGGGTTAGGGTTTGTTTGTGGGTCTTGTGTGTAAATGCGGCCCAAATAGCTGATGCACTTATTTCTTGAGCCTATGAACAAACCCTAATCCCTACTTTCCAGCCCCATTTGCTATATAATACAAGGAACACTTAGTGCCCACTCAACACTCTGTACGTCGCCGCACTGACCGGTAGTTACTTCCTGTAGCCAAGAAAAACCCTAGATCGAAGAAAAAAATAGATCTCACCAAATCCCCTTTCCCTACTAACCGTTCTCCTCAGTCTAGTCGTGGCAAGTAGATGGAGAGCAGGTTGTAGATCTAAAGGTTGTCCATATCGGGTAGCATCTCCCGATTTGAAAGTACGATTTTCAACTTTTCTAGAGATCGTGTTGCATCTTCTTATTCTAGCTGACAAAATATTTTATAAACCCTTAATTTGTAGATTTTGGCAAAATGAACCCTAATTTTTAAAACCATGTCATCTATATCTCAAGTCTCAACTAACAATCCGGGTCTAAATCGAACCTTAGATAGATGTGGCAATGGTGGGCCAGCTTGCAGCCCACTCACATTGTCCCTATATTTTGCCCTACCAAAACGGGTGGCCTTGGTGCTATTCTGCAGGTGGACGTGGACGTTACCCAGGTGCTTCTCAATCTTGTGCGTGAGTGGTGGAGTACGCTTTGGCCGGACATGCCAGATGGACGGCCGGGGCGCGCCCGAACACAGCCAGTTGAGATCTGGAGTTTTTTTTTTTTTTGGCTGCCAGCGATACGATGCGACAATGAGCTAGCTGGTGTCAGATCGATCGCCGCCCAAAAACGCCCGGACGCCGCCAAACGTCCCAAATCTATCTGCCGGGCGGAGTCCGGCTGGCTCGACGTTTAAAACTCCGTGACCATGATTACTGAACGAGATTTAGGAGAGTCACGCCGGAAGGCCTGGTTCGCTTCGCTGTATTCTCGCTCGCGTCTACAGTCTACTGCAATGTGGGCGCCGCGGATGGCTGGATGTGGCGATATGCCGGTGCCTGTCCTGGAGAGTTCTTTTACGGTACAATTTACTAGTTCATAAGACCAATAGTATTTGGGATAAATCGTTGGGTACCAAATCATGATAGAGATTTGATTCTACTTGCTACCATGGTAAGCGCATTTTAATGATACCTACCATAGATACGGTTCATCAACCCATTCCTATTCGAAAATGCTTTACACACGACAATTCTTGTCCGATCAGTGTACGACGCTCCGTTCTCCTGGTGCTAAACCTCTTCCAGTGCACAAATCTAGTTCAGATCCAAACCGCATTACTGCTCAGTGCTCAGCCTAGTAAAAATACCCTTGGCTCCAAAACATATACTAAGTACATCTCTAACGGAGCGATGCAAACGGATCTAATAGAAAGATCTGCAAGAACTCTTACCCATATCTTACAATTTCTTCGGAATTGTCCGCTCATAGCACGATGGAATTGCTGAGCAATCTTTTACATCTGCATGGTCGAAAAATGCGTCTGAGACTAAGCCCAGCGGCTCGACGCATAGTAACCGGGCCGTCTACAGAGACACAAATCTGGCCCAAATATGCGCCTCGGATACGTCTCTACGGACGCTGCGTAGACGCATCGAGTGTCTGCTCGCGTCTGGCGGATGTTTCATCGGGCCCACCTGGCAGTGGCCCAGGTTAGATGCGTCTTCTCGGGCGGTGTAAGTACTAGCGCCGAGGCGTCGCTTCGCCCGCGGAAAGGAGGATCGGCAGACCCAAGGGTTGGAGCGGGCTGCCTAGCGATGGTGCAAGCAGTAGAGGTGGTGGCGAGGGACTAAGCTCGCTACGCCGACAACATGGAGGCTGCATTGCTGGCGCAGAGAGCTCGTTGGGACGCCTCCATGTTGGAGGGCCAAGCGCACTGGTGTTGGGAGGAGGGGCTCCATGACCATGATAGGCGTAAGATCGTGTCCATGGCCAGTTTCCCATTAGGAGCTCGAGGATTGGGACTCACGTCGGGTTCCCGACGATACCAGGCCCTCTAGCCACGACGACGGACAGGAGGCCGCTCGATGGGACTCAGATGGCCAACAAAAAAAAGTAAAATAATAAAATTTGTATTTCTTTGAACAGTATCAAGATAACATGTACATGCAAATATTTATTTTACATTTTTTAAAAACTTTAAATAACATTTTTGTAAAAAATTAAATAAATGGGTGCCTCTAGACCTATTTTTTACTACTAGCTATTTCCAGAAAGCCTACAACTATTTGAGATATATGTTTACACGCGTGTGTCACTCAGTGGAGAGGGTCTATCTTGATGAGAGCATAGACCAGGTATTTTCTTCCCAATCCCAAGTCACACTTCTAGCCCAAAACCAAACATATTTTGTCGTGTGTATAGCACCACTCTTCCTATTTTACCTATTTTACCTACGAAATTGCTTCACACACGACAAATCCTATCCGATCTCTGTACGACAACTCCACAGCGAAAGCAGAACCCAAATTAATTCATGTGCCCCTTGCCCAAAGTCCCAGCCCCACCCGAGCCCAAACCCAAACCCAGACTCCACATCTTCTCTCCATAATCTTTTACGCCTCCTCATCCTCCTCCAAAGCACGAAGGCGCCACATCTTGTTCCCAATCCCTTCCTTGTCGATCTCCAAATCTGTCACAGTAACTCCAAATCTGCCATAGTAAATTTCTTGCAAGGAGCTTCCAATCAATTTGTGATTTCCTTTGAAGTACTCCACAACGGTTGATGTATTTTTAGTAGTAAGAAAATTTCTATGCTATAAGGGAGAGCTCGTACAGGAAAGCCCGATAAAGTTTTGGGGGCCGGCAGCGAAAACAGGCTCACACCGGTGTACCCCAAACGGCGCCGGTGCTTTTTCGAGCCCAATAGAAGCGCTGGCAACCCGAGTCGGTCCCTTGGCGAATGGCGTGAATCGGGCACACCGGCGCCTCGCGGAACGACGGTTTTCGCATGTGGGAGCGCCTTGTCAGCGAGAGGACGCGGCGGTTCGCATCGGAAACGACGCAGGGAGGTTGGTCATCGGCGTTAATAGCCTCCCGCGCGGAAACCCGGAGAGAAGCTTGCCGGACAACGCGGTCGACAGCCCGGCCTGGGCACGGCGTTTCGAAGACGAGCGCGCCGTCGAGCTCGCGCGAGCGACCGACCGCTCACGCGACCACTTCAACACCGTCGGCCGCCGTGCCTGGTGGTACGGCCGCGACGACGACACAACCCTTCGCCAGTACGGCTTCCGCCAGCGTGTTCGCGGCGACAGGCAACGGGACCCGCTGTACTTCCCACAGGCGGCGTGCATGGCGCGGCGGCGCCGACCCTGCAGAGGGCGCCGTAATGGACCGCGGCATCCGGAAGCTCGCGCACCGGATCGTCGTCTTCCGTCGCTCGCACGCGCTCGGCCGCGCCCGCGGCTTCTTCCGGAGGCGTCGTCATCCGCGACGCGAGGCGCGCGTCCTCTGCTCCGTCCTGCCGGACGACGGGGTCGGGCCGCCGCCCCCGCGTCAAGGAGGAGGACTCCGCGGCCTCGCCACCACTTCCGCCAGCGAAGAAGAAATGGTGGGAGAAAGAGGCGGAGGCGCAGGCGGCCCTCCGCGGTGACGACAAGGAGGAGGAATTCCCCGGCCTAAAGTTCATGGTCGGCCGCTCCGTCGACGAGGACTTCCGGCATATCACGCTGGACCCGCGGCAGGCGGCGGTGTGGTTCGCCAGGGACCACGGCTCAAACTTCGTCGACCTCGCCGGACCATCGGAGCTGCCGGCGCCAAAGGAGAAGAAGGCCGACGAGGACGATAGCTGGTCCTTCGGGGCATCCAGCGATGACGGCGATGACCTGGACTTCGGCGCCTTCGACTCCCATTGCCGCTAGATATTTATTTAGTTTTTTATTTAAATTCGCGTTAAATTTGTGTAAATTTCGTTTGAACTTGAATATCGTTTTCAAAATTTGATTTTAATTTTCTAAATCTATCGGGGCCACCGGTTTGGAGGCGCCGGTGCAGGAGCAGCATCCCCAAATAGAGGATGCTCTGCCGACGCCCTCCATACGACAGTGCCGACGCCCTGCCGGCGCTTATTTCAGGGCCGCCGGTGGAGATGCTCTAACTAGCACTCACCTCTGCCATCAGAGCTTCCATCGAGTAGCATCTATGGATTTCATGTCGAGCCAGCAAAGAAAGGGGATAAGGAAAAGTAAAAAAAGAAAATAATATTAGGCAGGTGGGGCCAACCAAAGTCTCAGCCAGCCCAAACCTAAAGGAAAGTGCTGAGCGTCCCCCGGGGGATCAAATCCTCCGATCCCCCGGGCGGACAGCCGTACGATGGGCGCGCCAGAAGCCGTCCGATCCGAAGGCCACACTAATAAAAGAAGGAAATAGATGAAGACGTGTCCACATGGACCACCAGGTACACGAATAAAAAAATCCTTCACGCTCCTGGAAAAAAAGGCAGTCCCATCCTGGTGTCCTCGCTGGCCACCGCCTACTTGCAGCAGTGCCGCACCACGCCCCATTGCTCCTCCATGAGCTCCGCCGGTCGCTGGAAAATGCGTCACCGGAGCTTCGATGCCCACTCTCCTTGCAGCAGTACAGCACCACCTACGTCCCTCCTCCGTGAGCTCCGCCCGTCGCCGGAGAAGAAACCGGAGCTTCGACGCACACTCGCAGCACCGCTGATGCCCAAAAGCAGTAGCGCTGGCGGGTCTCAGCTTCGCCGTACGCCGTGTGTAGCAGACACGGCAGCCGTCGGTAGCAGACCCGTCCGTCGTGTGTAGCAGCCCAGGCCGCCAGGTGTAGCAGCCCCGGCCAGCGCCGGTACCAGCCCCGGCCACCGTGTGTAGCAGACATGGACGGCATCGGTAGCAGCCTCGGCCGCCGTGTGTAGCAGCCCGGGCCGCCTGATGTAGCAGAACCGGCCAACGCCGGTAGGAGCACCGGCCGCCATGTGTAGCAGACACAGTCGGCGTCGGTAGCAACCTCGGCCGCCGTGTGTAGCAGACCCGGCGGCGTCGGTAGCAGCCCCGGCCGCCGTGTGTAGCAGCCCCGGTGGGCGTCGGTAGCAGCGACGGCCGCAGTGCATAGCAGACCCGGCCACCATCGTTAGCGAACCGCATACTACCTTTCCGCTGCGAGGAGCGGCCTCCTTGCAGGTTTCAGGTGGCCGGCTACATGCTGCGCCGCCGCCGTCGCATCCATCTCCCCCGATGACATCCCCCTCGCAACAACGGCTACCGCTGCTTGCAGGTCAGGCGGGAGAGAAGTGGCGCAGAAGCCGGCGGCGGGGGAGAAGGTGCAAGCACCAGCGGTAGGGGAGGGGAGGAGCAGGGCACCGGAGAAAACATCGGCAGAAAAATTGATAGAGATGCGGGGAAGAGTATGCCATCGGCAGAACCGCCGTCCCGCATCACGGTGCCGCCGGCTTCCAGCGACTAGGAGTCAAGATATGCTCGCCTTGCAGCTACGATGAAGAAAGCCATGGCGGCGTGGAGCGCTAGCTTGCAGCGACCGGGAGACAGCGGCAGTGCGCCTTGCAGCGGCGGTGGAGGAATCCACGGCGGCGTGGGGCGGTGCGGTGGGGAATTTGGCGGTGCAAAAGGATAAGAAAGAGAGAGACGTGGGGAATGAGTGGAGGAGGTGAATCGGGAGTGGTGGACCCGCCCCAAACATTGTCTCCAGAAGAGGGACGCGTGGCGCGCGGTAGAGGCGGAGGATGCAAACAGCGCTATCCCCCGGAGGAAGCAGAGCGTTTTCCAAACCTAAACCGAGTTTGCCTTCAGTTGCCTCGCGCGAGAAGATTCTTAGCCACGTAGGATGTACGAGTATCGGACGAATTTTATTGTGTGTATAGCAGGACTCTTTTACCTACTGAATCTGGCCTTAACAACATCGCCTGTCGCATCTTCTAAACAGTGTCCGAAGAAAGCGTTGGATTGGGCGTTCGTGGGACATCGCCGTTAGTTATCGCTTTTGGGCGCGTTCCACTCGCATCTCCCAAATATAATTTGAGAAAAATAAATTTAACCAAAAACGCTTGAATTTATTCAAATTTGTTATATTACAAGGATTTAAATGAAATCCAACCAAATTTAAACATAAAAAGGACTAACGCCTGCAAAGGGCGGAATGGTCGTGGTACTGGTAGAAGTTGTAGCAGTATTCACGCGTGAGGGGTCGACGAGCCACTCTTGCGGATGGACATAGCAACCACGTCCTTGGTGTTCCCCTCCTAGGCGCTTGATGTCTACGGGTGCTTCTATTCTTGTAGACAGTGTTGGGCCTCCAAGAGCAGAGGTTTGTAGAACAGCAGCAAGTTTCCCTTAAGTGGATCACCCAAGGTTTATCGATCTCAGGGAGGAAGAGGTCAAAGATATCCCTCTCATGCAACCCCGCAACCACAAAGCAAGAAGTATCTTGTGTCCCCAACACACCCGGTAGGTGCACTAGTTCGGCGAAGAGATAGTGAAATACGGGTGGTATGAATAAGTAGTAGCAACGGCACCGGAAAAGTGCTTTGCCCGGGACGATAAACAAGCAGTAGTAACGCAGCAGTAGTAACGCAGTAAAACAGTAAACAAGCAGCGATAGCAGTATTTAGGAACAAGGCCTAGGGAATAGACTTTCACTAGTGGACACTCTCAACATTGATCACATAACAGAATAGATAAATGCATACTCTACACTCTTGTTGGATGATGAACACATTGCGTAGGATTACACGAACCCTCAATGCCGGAGTTAACAAGCTCCACAATTCAATGTTCATATTTAAATAACCTTAGAGTGCAAGAAAGATCAACACGACTAAACCAAGTACTAACATAGCATGCACACTGTCACCTTCACGCCACGTAGGAGGAATAGATCACATCAATACTATCATAGCAATAGTTAACTTCACAATCTACAAGAGATCATAATCATAGCATACGCCAAGTACTAACACGGATGCACACACTCGTCACCATTACACCGTGCGGGAGGAATAAAACTACTTTAATAACACATCACTAGAGTAGCACATAGATAAATTGTGATACAAAACATATTGCAATCATAAAGAGATATAAATAAGCACTTCACTACGCCATTCATAACGGTGAGTAAGTATTCGTGAAATATAGCCTAAGAGACCCACACGGTGCACACACTCGTCACCTTTACACACGTGGGACAAGGAGTCTCCGGAGATCACATAAGTAAAACTCACTTGACTAGCATAGTGACATCTAGATTACAAGCATCATCATATGAATCTCAATCATGTAAGGCAGCTCATGAGATTATTGTATTGAAGTACATAGGAGAGAGATGAACCACATAGCTACCGGTACAGCCCCGAGCCTCGATGGAGAACTACTCCCTCCTCATGGGAGACGGCAGCGTTGATGAAGATGGCGGTGGAGATGGCAGCGGTGTCGATGGAGAAGCCTTCCGGGGGCACTTCCCCGTTCCGGCGGCGTGCCGGAACAGAGACTCCTGTCCCCCAGATCTTGGCTTCGCGATGGCGGCGGCTCCGGAAGGTTTTCCGTATCGTGGTTTTTCGCATCGGGGTTTTCGCGACGGAGGCTTTAAATAGGCGAAGAGGCGGCGCAGGAGGGCCGAAGGGGCGACGACACTATAGGGCGGCGCGGCCGGGGCTCGGGCCGCGCCGACCTATGGTCCGGGGGCCCGGTGCCCCCTCCGGTCCTTCTCGTGTGTTCCGGATGCTTCCGGTGAAAATAGGAACCCGGGTCTTGATTTCGTCCGATTCCGAGAATATTTCGTTACTAGGATTTCGAAACCAAAAACAGCAGAAAACAAGAATCGGCACTTCGGCATCTTGTCAATAGGTTAGTTCCAGAAAATGCACGAATATGACATAAAGTGTGCATAAAACATGTAGATATCATCAATAATGTGGCATGGAACATAAGAAATTATCGATACGTCGGAGACGTATCAAGCATCCCCAAGCTTAGTTCGCTCGTCCCGAGGAGGTAAAACGATAACAAAGATAATTTCTGAAGTGACATGCCATCATAACCTTGATCATACTATTTGTAAACATATGTAGTGGATGCAGCGATCAAAACAATGGTAATGACATGAGTAAACAAGTGAATCATAAAGCAAAGACTTTTCATGAATAGTACTTCAAGACAAGCATCAATAAGTCTTGCATAAGAGTTAACTCATAAAGCAATAATTCAAAGTAGAGGTATTGAAGCAACACAAAGGAAGATTAAGTTTCAGCGGTTGCTTTCAACTTGTAACATGTATATCTCATGGATAATTGTCAATATAGAGTAATATAACAAGTGCAATATGCAAGTATGTAGGAATCAATGCACAGTTCACACAAGTGTTTGCTTCTTGAGGTGGAGAGAGATAGGTGAACTGACTCAACATTAAAGTAAAAAGAATGGTCCTTCAAAGAGGAAAGCATCGATTGCTATATTTGTGCTAGAGCTTTTATTTTGAAAACATGAAACAATTTTGTCAACGGTAGTAATAAAGCATATGAGTTATGAAAATTATATCTTACAAGTTGCAAGCCTCATGCATAGTATACTAATAGTGCCCGCACCTTGTCCTAATTAGCTTGGACTACCGGATCTTTGCAATGCACATGTTTTAACCAAGTCTCACAATGGGGTACCTCCATGCCACCTGTACAAAGGTCTAAGGAGAAAGCTCGCATTTTGGATTTCTCGCTTTTGATTATTCTCAACTTAGACATCCATACCGGGACAACATGGACAACAGATAATGGACTCCTCTTTAATGCATAAGCATGTGGCAACAATTATTATTCTCATATGAGATTGAGGATATGCGTCCAAAACTGAAACTTCCACCATGATTCATGGCTTTAGTTAGCGGCCCAATGTTCTTCTCTAACAATATGCATGCTCCAACCATTAAGGTGGTAGATCTCTCTTACTTCAGACAAGACGGACATGCATAGCAACTCACATGATATTCAACAAAGAATAGTTGATGGCGTCCCCGAAGCATGGTTATCGCACAACAAGCAACTTAATAAGAGATAAAGTGCATAAGTACATATTCAATACCACAATAGTTTTTAAGCTATTTGTCCCATGAGCTATATATTGCAAAGGTGAATGATGGAATTTTAAAGGTAGCACTCAAGCAATTTACTTTGGAATGGCGGATAAATACCATGTAGTAGGTAGATATGGTGGACACAAATGGCATAGTGGTTGGCTCAAGGATTTTGGATGTATGAGAAGTATTCCCTCTCGATACAAGGTTTAGGCTAGCAAGGTTATTTGAAACAAACACAAGGATGAACGGTGCAGCAAAACTCACATAAAAGACATATTGTAAACATTATAAGACTCTACACCGTCTTCCTTGTTGTTCAAAACTCAATACTAGATGTTATCTAGACTCTAGAGAAACGAAATATGCAAACCAAATTAGCAAGCTCTAAGTATTTCTTCATTAATTGGTGCAAAGTATATGATGCAAGAGCTTAAACATGAGCACAACAATTGCCAGGTATCAAATTATCCAAGACATTTTAGAGTTACTACATGTATCATTTTCCAATTCCAACCATATAACAATTTAACGAAGAAGAAACTTCGCCATGAATACTATGAGTAGAGCCTAAGGACATATTTGTCCATATGCTACAGCGGAGCGTGTCTCTCTCCCATAAAGTGAATGCTAGGATCCATTTTATTCAAACAAAACAAAAAACAAAAACAAACCGACGCTCCAAGCAAAGTGCATAAGATGTGACGGAATAAAAATATAGTTTCGGGGAGGAACCCGATAATGTTGTCGATGAAGAAGGGGATGCCTTGGGCATCCCCAAGCTTAGATGCTTGAGTCTTCTTGAAATATGCAGGGATGAACCACCGGGGCATCCCCAAGCTTAGAGCTTTCACTCTCCTTAATCATAGTATATCATCCTCCTCTCTTGACCCTTGAAAACTTCCTCCACACCAAACTCGAAACAACTCATTAGAGGGTTAGTGCACAATAAAAATTCACATGTTCAGAGGTGACACAATCATTCTTAACACTTCTGGACATTGCATAAAGCTACTGGACATTAATGGATCAAAGAAATTCATCCAACATAGCAAAAGAGGCAATGCGAAATAAAAGGCAGAATCTGTCAAAACAGAACAGTCCGTAAAGATGGATTTTATTAGGGCACCAGACTTGCTCAAATGAAAATGCCCAAATTGAATGAAAGTTGCGTACATATCTGAGGATCACTCACGTAAATTGGCTTAATTTTCTGAGTTACCTACAGAGAATTAGACCCAGATTCGTGACAGCAAAGAAATCTGTTTCCGCGCAGTAATCCAAATCTAGTACTTACTTTTCTATCAAAGACTTTACTTGGCACAACAAAACATAAAACTAAGATAAGGAGAGGTTGCTACAGTAGTAAACAACTTCCAAGACTCAAATATAAAACAAAGTACTGTAGCAAAATAACACATGGGTTATCTCCCAAGAAGTTCTTTCTTTATAGCCGTTAAGATGGGCTCAGCTGTTTTAATGATGCACTCGCAAGAAATAGTATTTGAAGCAAAAGAGAGCATCAAGGGGCAAATTCAAAACAAATTTAAGTCTAACATGCTTCCTATGCATAGGAGTCTTGTAAATAAACAAGTTCATGAAGAGCAAAGTAACAAGCATAGGAAGATAAAACAAGTGTAGCTTCAAAAATTTCAGCACATAGAGAGGCATTTTAGTAACATGAAAATTTCTACAACCATATTTTCCTCTCTCATAATAACTTTCAGTAGCAACATGAGCAAACTCAACAATATAACTATCACATAAAGCATTCTTATCATGAGTCTCATGCATAAAATTATTACTCTCCACATAGGCATAGTCAATTTTATTAGTAATAGTGGGAGCAAATTCAACAAAGTAGCTATCATCATTATTCTCTTCAAGTGTAGGAGGCATAGTATAATCACAATAAAATTTACTCTCCATAGTAGGTTGTATCAAAAGACCACTATTATAATCATCATAATTAGGAGGCAAAGTATCATCAAAGAAAATTTTCTCCTCAATGCTTGGGGGACTAAAAAGATCATGAAAACCAGCTTCCCCAAGCTTAGAACTTTCTATATTATTATCAACAATGGTGTTCAAAGCGTTCATACTAATATTACTACCAAGCATGTAAATAAGATTCCATAGGTTTTTTAATTTTCGCATCAAACAATCCATGTTTTAAATCAGGAAATAGAATAAGAAGCTCATTGTTGTCCATTATGCCAAACTAGTGTAAACAAGAAACAAAAAGATGCAATTGCAGGATCTAAAGGAAATAGCTTCGAGCACAAACACAATGGCGCCGTAAAAGTACCGTTACACCGGAACCGGAGTATGAGTGCCTTTTTACCTTTCCTCCCCGGCAACGGCGCCGTAAAAGTGCTTGATGTCTACGGGTACTTCTATTCTTGTAGACAGTGTTGGGCCTCCAAGAGCAGAGGTTTGTAGAACAGCGAGCAAGTTTCCCTTAAGTGGATCACCCAAGGTTTATCGATCTCGGGGAGGAAGAGGTCAAAGATATCCCTCTCATGCAACCCCGCAACCACAAAGCAAGAAGTATCTTGTGTCCCCAACACACCCGGTAGGTGCACTAGTTCGGCGAAGAGATAGTGAAATACAGGTGGTATGAATAAGTAGTAGCAACGGCACCGAGAAAAGTGCTTTGCCCGAGACGATAAACAAGCAGTAGTAACGCAAGAAACAAGTAAACAAGCAGACGATAGCGATATTTAGGAACAAGGCCTAGGGAATAGACTTTCACTAGTGGACACTCTCAACATTGATCACATAAGAGAATAGATAAATGCATACTCTACACTCTTGTTGGATGATGAACACATTGCGTAGGATTACACGAACCCTCAATGCCGGAGTTAACAAGCTCCACAATTCAATGTTCATATTTAAATAACCTTAGAGTGCAAGAAAGATCAACACAACTAAACCAAGTACTAACATAGCATGCACACTGTCACCTTCACACCACGTAGGAGGAATAGATCACATCAATACTATCATAGCAATAGTTAACTTCACAATCTACAAGAGATCATAATCATAGCATACGCCAAGTACTAACACGGATGCACACACTGTCACCATTACACCGTGCAGGAGGAATAAAACTACTTTAATAACACATCACTAGAGTAGCACATAGATAAATTGTGATACAAAACATATTGCAATCATAAAGAGATATAAATAAGCACGTCACTACGCCATTCATAACAGTGAGTAAGTATTCTGTGAAATATAGCCTAAGAGACCCACACGGTGCACACACTCGTCACCTTTACACACGTGGGACAAGGAGTCTCCGGAGATCACATAAGTAAAACTCACTTGACTAGCATAGTGACATCTAGATTACAAGCATCATCATATGAATCTCAATCATGTAAGGCAGCTCATGAGATTATTGTATTGAAGTACATAGGAGAGAGATGAACCACATAGCTACCGGTATAGCCCCGAGCCTCGATGGAGAACTACTCCCTCCTCATGGGAGACGGCAGCGTTGATGAAGATGGCGGTGGAGATGGCAGCGGTGTCGATGGAGAAGCCTTCCGGGGGCACTTCCCCGTTCCGGCGGCGTGCCGGAACAGAGACTCCTGTCCCCCAGATCTTGGCTTCGCGATGGCGGCGGCTCCGGAAGGTTTTCCGTATCGTGGTTTTTCGCATCGGGGTTTTCGCGACGGAGGCTTTAAATAGGCGAAGAGGCGGCGCAGAGGGCTGAAGGGGCGACGACACTATAGGGCGGCGCGGCCGGAGCCCGGGCCGCGCCGGCCTATGGTATGGGGGCCCGGTGCCCCCTCCGGTCCTTCTCGTGTGTTCGGATGCTTCCGGTGAAAATATGAACCCGGGTCTTGATTTCGTCCGATTCCGAGAATATTTCGTTACTAGGATTTCGAAACCAAAAACAGCAGAAAACAAAGAACCGGCACTTCGGCATCTTGTCAATAGGTTAGTTCCAGAAAATGCACGAATATGACATAAAGTGTGCATAAAACATGTAGATATCATCAATAATGTGGCATGGAACATAAGAAATTATCGATACGCCGGAGACGTATCAGCGCTCTGGTCGTTCAACAACGACATAGTAAGGAGTGTTGTGAGCAGAGGAGCGCCGCCACCTCCTCCTCTTCCTCCACCTCTGGCTTCGGACGAGGAGGCCGGCACTGCTCCGGGCAGTCGGCTCGCGGATCGCTATGACGTTGCTGTAGGATAACGTTGCATAGAAAACAAAAAATTTCCTACCGCGAACACGCAATCCAAGCCAAGATGCAATCTAGAAGACGGTAGCAACGAGGGGATATCGAGTCTCACCCTTGAAGAGATTCCAAAGCCTACAAGATGAGGCTCTTGTTGCTGCGGTAGACGTTCACTTGCCGCTTGCAAAAGCGCGTAGAAGATCTTGATCACGATCGCTTCCGGCGCCACGAACGGGCAGCACCTCCGTACTCGGTCACACGTTCGGTTGTTGATGAAGACGACGTCCACCTCCCCGTTCCAGCGGGCAGCGGAAGTAGTAGCTCCTCTTGAATCCGACAACACGACGGCGTGGTGTCGGTGGTGGTGGAGAAATCCGGCGGAGCTTCGCTTAAGCGTGCGGGATGTGGTGGAGGAGAGATACCGCTAGGGTTTGGGGAGAGAGGGGGAGGCTAGGGCGCCGGTGATACGTCTCCGACGTATCGATAATTTCTTATGTTCCATGCCATATTATTGATGATACCTACATGTTTTATGCACACTTTATGTCATATTCGTGCATTTTCTGGAACTAACCTATTAACAAGATGCCGAAGAGCCGATTGTCGTTTTCTGCTGTTTTTGGTTTCGAAATGCTAGTAACGAAATATTCTCGGAATTGGACGAAATCAAAACCCGGGGTCCTATTTTGCCACGAAGCTTCCGGAAGACCGAAGAGGAGTCGAAGTGGGGCCACGAGGGGCCGCCACCATAGGGCGGCGCGGCCCAGTGCCTTGGCCGCGCCGACTCGTGGTGTGGGGCCCTCGTGTGGCCCCCCACGTTGCCCTTCCGCCTACTTAAAGCCTCCGTCGCGAAACCCCCGATGCGAAGAACCACGATACGGAAAACCTTACCGAGACGCCGCCGCCGCCAATCCCATCTCGGGGATTCCGGAGATCTCCTCCGGCACCTCGCCGGAGAGGGGATTCATCTCCCGGAGGACTCTACACCGCCATGGTCGCCTCCGGAGTGATGAGTGAGTAGTTCACCCCTGGACTATGGGTCCATAGCAGTAGCTAGATGGTTGTCTTCTCCCCATTGTGCTTCATTGTTGGATCTTGTGAGCTGCCTAACATGATCAAGATCATCTATCTGTAATTCTATATGTTGTGTTTGTCGGGATCCGATGGATAGAGAATACCATGTTATGTTAATTATCAAGTTATTAACTATGTGTTGTTTATGATCTTGCATGCTCTCCGTTATTAGTAGAGGCTCTGGCCAAGTTTTTGCTCTTAACTCCAAGAGGGAGTATTTATGCTCGATAGTGGGTTCATGCCCGCATTGATACCTGGGACGAGTGATAGAAAGTTCTAAGGTTGTGTTGTGCTCGTTGCCACTAGGGATAAAACATTGATGCTATGTCTAAGGATGTAGTTGTTGATTACATTACGCACCATACTTAATGCGATTGTCCGTTGCTTTGCAACTTAATACTGGAAGGGGTTCGGATGATAACCCGAAGGTGGACTTTTTAGGCATAGATGCAGTTGGATGGCGGTCTATGTACTTTGTCGTAATGCCCAATTAAATCTCACTATACTTATCATGACATGTATGTGCATTGTTATGCCCTCTCTATTTGTCAATTGCCCGACCGTAATTTGTTCACCCAACACGCTTTTATCTTATGGGAGAGACACCTCTAGTGAACTCGTGGACCCCGGTCCATTCTTTAATACGTAAATACAAATCTGCTCGCAATACTTGTTTTTACTCGTTTTCTTGCAAACAATCATCTTCCACACAATACGGTTAATCCTTTGTTACAGCAAGCCGGTGAGATTGACAACCTCACTCGTTTCGTTGGGGCAAAGTACTTTGGTTGTGTTGTGCGGGTTCCACGTTGGCGCCGAATCTCTGGTGTTGCGCCGCACTACATCCCGCCGCCATCAACCTTCAACGTGCTTTTTGCCTCCTCCTGGTTCGATAAACCTTGGTTTCTTTCTGAGGGAAAACTTGCTGCTGTGCGCATCATACCTTCCTCTTGGGGTTCCCAACGAACGTGTGAATTACACGCCATCAGCCGGCCAAGGGCAGCCCTAGGTGGTGCGGCCAAGAGTGGGCAGCCCCCTCCCTCTCCTCCTCATTATATAGGTGGAAATCCCCAAGTGTTGGTATCCAAGTCTTCGAATAAGACCCCAACAATGAAACCTCCCATATGTAGGGAAACCTACCCAAGGTGGGAATCCCACTTGGGGTGGGATTTCCCCTTCCATGAGGGGGTTGGCCGGCCACCCTAGGGGAGTCCACCTTGGACTCCTCCCCTTTAGGGTTGGCTGGCCATGCAAGGTGGAGTCCCTCCGGGACTCTACTTTCCATGGTGATTTCTTTCGGACTTTTCTAGAACCTTCTAGAACCTGCCATAAATGCACCGGATCATTTCCAAACTTGGAATATGACTTCCTATATATGAATCTTATTCTCCGGACCATTCCGGAACTCCTCGTGATGTCCGGGATCTCATCCGGGACTCCGAACAAATATTCGAACTCCATTCCATATTCAAGTTCTACCATTTCAACATCCAACTTTAAGTGTGTCACCCTACGGTTCGTGAACTATGCGGACATGGTTGAGTACTCACTCCGACCAATAACCAATAGCGGGATCCGGAGATCCATAATGGCTCCCACATATTCAACGATGACTTCAGTGATCGAATGAACCATTCACATACGATACCAATTCCCTTTATCACGCGATATTTTTACTTGTCCGAGGTTTGATCATCGGTATCACTCTATACCTTGTTCAACCTCGTCTCCCGACAAGTACTCTTTACTCGTACCGTGGTATGTGGTCTCTTATGAACTTATTCATATGCTTGCAAGACATTAGACGACATTCCACCGAGAGGGCCCAAAGTATATCTATCCGTCATCGGGATGGACAAATCCCACTGTTGATCCATATGCCTCAACTCATACTTTCCGGATACTTAATCCCACCTTTATAACCACCCATTTACGCGAGTGGCGTTTGATGTAATCAAAGTACCTTTCCGGTATAAGTGATTTACATGATCTCATGGTCATAAGGACTAGGTAACTATGTATCAAAAGCTTATAGCAAATAACTTAATGACGAGATCTTATGCTACGCTTAATTGGGTGTGTCCATTACATCATTCATATAATGATATAACCTTGTTATTAATAACATCCAATGTTCATGATTATGAAACTAATCATCCATTAATCAACAAGCTAGTTTAAGAGGCATACTAGGGACTTCTTGTTGTCTACATATCACACATGTACTAATGTTTCGGTTAATACAATTATAGCATGATATATAAACATTTATCATAAACATAAAGATATAAATAATAACCACTTTATTATTGCCTCTAGGGCATATCTCCTTCGAGTCTCCCACTTGCACTAGAGTCAATAATCTAGTTTACATTTGTAAAGATATAACACCTTGGCCTTCCGATGCTTTATCATGTATTGCTCACGGGAGAGGTTTTTAGTCATCGGATCCGACACGCTCGTAAACGTATGTATTTTGTAATTCATTTGCGTCTCAACGCATCACTCATTTCCCAATGAGTTGGCATTAAATATGTTTGATCTTCTGGTGGAACCTTAATTCCGCCGTCTCGAAATATGTCACTAATATTGTCACACACAATATAGCTTCAAAGTTCGACTCGTCGGAACTACACCAAGTTCTCAAAGAACCTCTTGACTTAACATCCTTTGTCATTGTCAAAATAATGACATACTCGCCTTCTTTTGTAGAATCCGTCACAATATTTAGAACTCTTCTAAATCTAGCATAGACAACTTCTAGCTCATTGTGCTACCTTTTAAACAACACTTAGTCTAATTTGAGATTGAAATTATATTTTATATGTGACAAAACCAATATCGGTGTAACACCTTACAACGATTTGTTTGTCATTTCTTCATACAAAAAAAATATATATCCTTAGTTCTTCTAAAGTACTCAAGGATGTTCTTACTGTCGTCCAATGATCATCATATGAATCATTCTGGTATATGCTCATAACACTTTATAGCACATGATATCTGATTGTGTACATATTATTCGTGATCTATAATCACTCATGTGTTTTTACTCATTGAGTGTCGGATACACTCAAGTCTTGTTAAACCTTCACATGACAAGAACATTTTCTTAATATTTCTATATTGAACTACTTCAATATCCATCATATGTACTTTGACTTAAACTTATTTATGTGTTTCAATCTATCTTCATAGATCTTGACACTAAATTTGTTTCAGTCCATATCCTTTCATTGAAGTTAATTCTCAATGAAACCTTTTAATCAAGTATATAATTACATCATTTATAACCAACTATATGTCACCTACATAAAGTATTATAAATGTGTCTTAGCGCTCCCATTTAATTTCTTGCAAATGCAAGCCTCTTCATCGTCTCTGATGAAATCAAAAACTCTTTGACTATTTCATCTGGTGAAGATTCCAACTCCGTGATACTTACTTCATCCAATTGAAGCTTGTATACCTATCTAGTATTCCACGGACCAGCAAAACTCTTGGTTGTATCTTGTATACATACTTCTGTTAAGTAGTGTATTTTTCCATCCTACTAGCATATCTCATAAAAGAAATATGTAGTGATTACTAGAATAATCCACATAGACTATAAGCATTGCGACGGAAGATCTAATCTTATCGTATTCAACTCTTTGAACTTTGTCGTAAACAATTTTTCGATAAGTCAAGCTTTCTTCAAGGATATTTCATCCAAGTCTATCAATTTCATAGATCCATTTACTTTCATAAAGTATTCATCTATCTTGGATTTCATGGCGCATGGCCATTTTAACGGAGTCATGGCCCATCATAACTTCTTTGTTTTGTAGTTGGTTTATCATTGTTCAAAATCAATCCTTTGTCCACAAATCATTTATTTGATCACAAAGTAAACCATACCTACAAGGTTCAATATGTACTTCGATCTCCATGGCTAAAACACTTTGTAGTCATGAGATCCATGATCGTCGTGGCCGCTTCCGAAACCAATTCCGATGCTGCGCTACTACGATCATTATGCTCAGAGTTCATAAACCTTATCAAATTATATTGTCCTCCCACTCAAATACTTCACTCGAAACAATTTCTCGGAAATAAGAAACATTGACAAACACTTTTGTCTTTGTCTCGTGGGAAGAATTCCCAATTAAATCTCTCGGGATAACCAACAAAGACATTCATCCGATTTTGGTTGACTATTAGGGTTATACCCATGCCATAACTTGTATGGTGTCATTTCAACGGATCATGATGATGCTCTATTCAAGTGTAAAAGCGGTAGTCACTAAAGCATAATCCACAAAAATATAATGGCATCAATATTTTATCTCATCATTGATCCAACAAAGTTTGGATATATCTCTTGGATACTTCATCATCACTATGATACTCCAAGAAACGTAAGTTGTAGAACAATTTCATAACTCTCTTAGATGTTCGCTAAAACTCGTAATTCAAATATTTCCACCATGATCCAATCATAGATATTTGATTTCTATTACGATGATTTCCACTTCATACTGAAATTTATTTGAATCCATTCAAATGTTTCAAACTTCTTCCTTATTGAATATATCCACATATATATATACTCAATTCATTGTTGAAAGTTTTCATGAAGTAGAAGAATCTCCCGCACACAACTATGCCCAGTGAACCACATACATCATCATGTATTTTTCCACTAAGTTAGTTGCCCGTTCAACTTTTGGCCTATGAACGGTATTTTAATCATTCTCTTTAGAAAAGATTTGCAAGCGCCAAATGATTCAAAAATCAAATGACTCCAAAAATCCATTTGCATGGAGTTCCTTCATGCGTTCCTTTCTAACATGACCTAAATGGCGGTTCCACAAATAAGTGGAATTCAAATCATTTGCCTTATGGCATTTTAGCGTCAGTGTTATGTATGTGTGTTTCACCATTAAGATTTATAATAACTTATCCATCGTATATGGAGCAATGTCATAATTTGAACAACTCATTGTTTTCATTTGACGAGAGCAAAATAACAATTATTAAGTTCTTTATTATAAATTCTAAGGGCTAGATAGAATGCTAACGACGAACATAATAACACTTTATTTTGTTCCAGTCGTGCATTCCTATCATATTCCTTGTCAGTCACTTAGGCCATTGTATTCTTGTATTGCGTTGTTTTGTATGACACTTCATACCAACCAATATAGTACTAATACCCAAGAATTTCTTAGTGTGACTTAACTAGGAATACAACCATAACATGTATATCATTTATATACACCCGAGCTAGACTTTCTAGTCTTTTCTTTTCTTTTTGCCAAAATATCTTTTGCAGTTTCTCTTTTAGCTTTCCTCATTATTCAGAAAAACACTTCAACATCAATAACTTCTAGGTTTGTTGGTCTAATACCAATAACCTTGAGGTTCTTATTTTGAAGTTAATCATCATATGACAAGTGTTCCAGATTTCACTATTAGTAACTTTGTAATACGATGAACAATTTCACTCATAATTTTATCCATTAATTCATGACAACTTTCCGAGACCATGTCTGTACATGCTAGGCTCATAAAGTTTAACCTTAGTATTCGCATGTGCAAATCTGGCTTGTACCCGTTGTAAGCACACGTAGAATCTATAACACCCGATCATCACGTGATGCTTCGAAACGACGAGTCTCAGCAATGGTGCAAACTAAGGACAATCACTTCATGGATATGCGAATATCGTTAGTGCCCCAATAGTTGGAGGATTGGGACGCCTTGCGTCTTCAACCTTCGTACATTCCCATAAAACTTATGAGTTTATGTAGTCTCACCAAAATATATTCTATCATCTTGCAATAAGGTCTTAGATATCACATATATCTCATACCTTGATTATTTCTGAAAACTAAATTATCAGCTCCTTATTTTTCAAACAGATTTGAACTTCAAGTTTTACGGAGACAAGATAACTTTAGGTACTTATTGAAACCACAACTCTTTGAATCAACAATGTGAGGTTTACTAAAAGTTTGCAATAGGACTTAATCATTTCTTGATTCTTTAACAATACGGTACCAGTCCGTAAAGTTTATTATCAGACTTAATAGTATTTCTATCTCAATTACAAGACTAGCGCATGGTAGAAAACGGATGCCAATACTACAAAATTAA
Organism: Lolium rigidum; assembly: GCF_022539505.1. NCBI lineage: Eukaryota > Viridiplantae > Streptophyta > Magnoliopsida > Poales > Poaceae > Lolium > Lolium rigidum. Next base: position 231,377,076 of record NC_061509.1, read on the forward strand.
TTCAAAATACTACTCAGACTATGTTTATGATAATTAGTTCATGTTTTAATCTAATTACTAATGAACTCCCACTTAATACAACATCCCTCATAGTTGTTATGTGGTACACGATCCAAATCCACTACACCAAAACCGATCATCACGTGAGATGATGTAGCTTCAATGGTGAACATCAACATGTTGATCATATCATCCATATGACTCGTGTTCAACCTTTCGGTTTCCGTTGTCCCGAGGCCATGTCTGTACATGCTAGGCTTGTCAAGCAAACCCAAGTATTCCGCGTGTGCAACATGGCTTACACCCGTTGTATGTGAACGTTGAATCTATCACATCCGATCACCACGAGATGCTTCGAAACGACGAACTGTACAACGGTGCATACGAGGGGAGAACACTTTATTATCTTGATATTAATGTGAGGGATCATCTTATAATGCTACCGTCGCTATCTAAGCAAAATAAGATGCATAAAGGATTAACATCACATGCAATTCATATGTGATATGATATGGCCCTTTAGTCTTTGCGCCTTCGATCTTCATCTCCAAAGCACGGACATGATCTCCATCATCAAGGGGCATGATCTCCATCATCGTCGGCGTAGCGTCAAGGTTCATGGCGCCGTCTTCATGGTTGTTCACCTCATGTAGTAACTATTACAACTACTTTGAAATACTACTCAACATGAAATTTAAAGACAACCATAAGGCTCCTGCCGGTTGCCACAATACAATAATGATCATCTCATACATATTCATCATCACATCATGGCCATATCACATCACCAAACCCCGCAAAAACAAGTTAGACGTCTCTAATTTGGTTTGCATATTTTACGTGGTTTAGGGTTTTCGAGTAAGATCTAATCTACCTACGAACATGAACCACAACGGTGATACTAGTGTTGTCAATAGAAGAGTAAGTTGAATCTTCACTATAGTAGGAGAGACAGACACCCGCAAAGCCTCTTATGCAATACAAGTTGCATGTCGAACGAGGAACAAGTCTCATGAACGCGGTCATGTAAAGTTAGTCCGGGCCGCTTCATCCCACTATGCCACAAAGATACAAAGTACTCAAACTAAAGATAACAAGAGCATCAACGCCCACAAAACCATTGTGTTCTACTCGTGCAACCATCTATGCATAGACACGGCTCGATACCACTCGTAGGATAACGTTGCATAGAAAACAAAAATTTCCTACCGCGAACACGCAATCCAAGCCAAGATGCAATCTAGAAGACGGTAGCAACGAGGGGATATCGAGTCTCACCCTTGAAGAGATTCCAAAGCCTACAAGATGAGGCTCTTGTTGCTGCGGTAGACGTTCACTTGCCGCTTGCAAAAGCGCGTAGAAGATCTTGATCACGATCGCTTCCGGCGCCACGAACGGGCAGCACCTCCGTACTCGGTCACACATTCGGTTGTTGATGAAGACGACGTCCACCTCCCCATTCCAGCGGGCAGCGGAAGTAGTAGCTCCTCTTGAATCCGACAGCACGACGGCGTGGTGTCGGTGGTGGTGGAGAAATCCGGCGGAGCTTCGCTTAAGCGTGCGGGATGTGGTGGAGGAGAGATACCGCTAGGGTTTGGGGAGAGAGGGGAGGCTAGGGCGCCGGCCAAGGGCAGCCCTAGGTGGTGCGGCCAAGAGTGGGCAGCCCCTCCCTCTCCTCCTCATTATATAGGTGGAAATCCCCAAGTGTTGGTATCCAAGTCTTCGAATAAGACCCCAACAATGAAACCTCCCATATGTAGGGAAACCTACCCAAGGTGGGAATCCCACTTGGGGTGGGATTTCCCCTTCCATGAGGGGGTTGGCCGGCCACCCTAGGGGAGTCCACCTTGGACTCCTCCCCTTTAGGGTTGGCTGGCCATGCAAGGTGGAGTCCCTCCGGGACTCTACTTTCCATGGTGATTTCTTCCGGACTTTTCTAGAACCTTCTAGAACCTGCCATAAATGCACCGGATCATTTCCAAACTTGGAATATGACTTCCTATATATGAATCTTATTCTCCGGACCATTCCGGAACTCCTCGTGATGTCCGGGATCTCATCCGGGATTCCGAACAAATATTCAAACTCCATTCCATATTCAAGTTCTACCATTTCAACATCCAACTTTAAGTGTGTCACCCTACGGTTCGTGAACTATGCGGACATGGTTGAGTACTCACTCCGACCAATAACCAATAGCGGGATCCGGAGATCCATAATGGCTCCCACATATTCAACGATGACTTCGGTGATCGAATGAACCATTCACATACGATACCAATTCCCTTTGTCACGCGATATTTTTACTTGTCCGAGGTTTGATCATCGGTATCACTCTATACCTTGTTCAACCTCGTCTCCTGACAAGTACTCTTTACTCGTACTGTGGTATGTGGTCTCTTATGAACTTATTCATATGCTTGCAAGACATTAGACGACATTCCACCGAGAGGGCCCAGAGTATATCTATCCGTCATCGGGATGGACAAATCCCACTGTTGATCCATATGCCTCAACTCATACTTTCCGGATACTTAATCCCACCTTTATAACCACCCATTTACGCAGTGGCGTTTGATGTAATCAAAGTACATTTCCGGTATAAGTGATTTACATGATCTCATGGTCATAAGGACTAGGTAACTATGTATCGAAAGCTTATAGCAAATAACTTAATGACGAGATCTTATGCTACGCTTAATTGGGTGTGTCCATTACATCATTCATATAATGATATAACCTTGTTATTAATAACATCCAATGTTCATGATTATGAAACTAATCATCCATTAATCAACAAGCTAGTTTAAGAGGCATACTAGGGACTTCTTGTTGTCTACATATCACACATGTACTAATGTTTCGGTTAATACAATTATAGCATGATATATAAACATTTATCATAAACATAAAGATATAAATAATAACCACTTTATTATTGCCTCTAGGGCATATCTCCTTCAGTTGCCGCTGCGTCGACGTCTCGTATTCCTCCTTCACCTCGCGTTTGGGCGCAGGGTATTGGGAGGGACTGTGTCGAGCGGGCTGGCTCTGACGACGAAGAATGGGAGGAGGACAAGTGCGAGGTCGTCCCCCTCGGAAGCCAACGAGATGGCGACGCCAACGGGGACGGCGTCATCTCAAGCCTGGCGCGCCGTTGCAGAGGCCGTTGACGACGATAGAGAGCATGCATCCCAATACGCCCTAGAAACGGGCGTGCTCGTCCTTGCTTCAGGAAGTGACCAGCCTGATGAGGCCGTTAGTGCCACACAGCTCCTCGTCGTGGAGCACCTTGAAGAAATCGATCTTTGGTGCCGGTGGCGGCCAGGTGGGATCAGTGCGCTCTTCCGGGCTTAGACGACGCCACTAGGCCCTGATCTCGTCGCGCCAGCGATCCGTCCCCGGTGTGGGCGCCGGCGGGATGCCGATCCCGTTGACGGCCATCTTCCACCCTTCGCTTCTCGGCATGTGACGAGGGGTAACCTCGGCAGTGTCCATGGTTATGGACTAGGGTTTCAGGGAAAGAGGCGTGCTGGTGGTTTTGCCGGCCTATCAGACAAACAAGGTGGTCCGATGTATATTGACGAAGGGTGAAGTCACCGTATTAGCTAGAACAAATCTAGGGTTAAAACAATTGTCTCGTGGGATAGAACTTAGCTCCCTCTCTATTGGAACCTCCCGACCCTCGTATAATAGGCATGGTCCCATAGTCCTATCTGGGCCGGTTTACAATACAGAGACAAACACTTTTTCCGGTGGCTAGTCATGGCTGCGAGGTGGGCGTGATCCAGGGTTTTAGGTGGTCGCGAATGGTGTGGCATCGCCGAGATAGCGGTTTGCCTTTTATATAGAGGCAACAAGCGAAGCGGCAGGCAGGGCCGGTAGGGCGCAATAACGTCGACGTGCAGGGCCACGTGGCCATGCGCGACGAGACGCTTCGTTACGTTGCCTGAGAAAAATGTGCGGCTTGCTGTGAAAGTTGCGCGGTCATTACACCACTTGACCAGAGGTAGGGATGGCTTAAAACCCCGCGTCCAAACCTGTGTGCGCTGACACGGCTAGCCTTCCACTCGCGGCGCGATTTTTAGTTGCGTCAGGTGCCCCGCAGCGTCCCTTGTGTAGAGGGGATGTACTTGGGGCAGCGGACACCATATTGGGCCGCGCCGAATGAAAAAAGGCTTTGATATGCACGGTTAAAAGTGATCAAACCTTTGAAAAACGTTTTGGGAAACACGACTAGAGATGGTGTAAGACGGTACTGCATTTGAGTGTGTAAGCGGTAGTAGTGGCGGAGCTTAGTGCTAGCGGGGGGTGTGGGGGGGGGGGCGCTGCCCCCAGCTTTGTACCAAAATGTGAAGACATTCTGGCGGTAGTGGTCCAAAATACTCAAGAACAACAAGTGTAGGATCGAGAATCCAGCAATCACCTTTGTCCTTTCATTTTACATGCATCTTATCAAGAAATTAAACCCGTCCTACTCTTATTTCGTTATATACGTGACCATTGTTGCATGACTTTTGCTGCTGCATTTTGACATACAAAACAAGTCTACTTTTTTTAATGAATGTAGTGGGATCGACACCACATGTAACGTTTTGTTTCTCTAGAATTCATGAAGTGTTGATCCGATTTTGTGAGCCACATGCAGGAATTCTTTGTCCACAAAATTAGTCTAAGAAATAAAATAAAGGAAGTATTATAAGAAATGTCAAGCTAATGAAACTAATATAAGGAGGTTTCCTATATTAGATGAATGTGTGTTTTTGATGCCAAATCTGCTCTTTTGTGAAAAAATACTACTCATTTGATTAACAAGTATTGATCAAGATGGACCATTGGATTTCATAGGCTGGACGGTTGATATTAGCTAGTCCCTACCGTAAAAAGCCCCGTCCTGGAACGTAGGATAGAGCATCCAAGAAAACATCTTCTTCAGTCAAGACATAATAATAATACGAAGGATTTAAATATGCTCGGGCAATCAGGACCTGATCAGTACAACAATCATTTATCAGATTATATCTTACACTTAGAGTCATGTACTTCGTCCAAATCAGCTCGCGCTTCACCCCTCTCTGACTCGGTGACTCCCTCCATCCATCAGTGACTCCATCCAAGAAACACCATTTGGTTTAAACCACATCTGATTTGTAATAATCCATCCTCACAATTATCTTTACCTTGACGAGACATTTCACACAAGATCAATGTTCAATACTATGTGTAGAGAAGGGTATTGGAGATTGCACAGCACCAATAGGGCCGGCTGCTCGTATATATATAGGCGGACACATGTACAATTACAGGTACAACCCTGAGAAAACACGGGGACCTATATCTATACAATATGTTACTCAACACCCCCCGCAGTCGAAGGGTCGGCACCGACACACAGACTGGAGCGAAACTCAGGAAAAGTCGTGGATGGCAGTCCCTTCGTCATGATATCGGCAAATTGCTGAGACGTCGGTACGTGAAGAACTCGAACACGACCGAGGGCAACTTGCTCACGAACAAAGTGGATATCCAACTCGATGTGCTTGGTGCGCCGATGATGAACGGGGTTGGCGGAGAGGTAGACAGCCGACACGTTGTCGCAGAAAACCACCGTAGCCTTGTCAACAGGACAAGATAGCTCGGACAGAAGCTGACGGAGCCATGTGCACTCAGCCACGAGCGTTGGCCACGGCGCGGTACTCGGCCTCAGCACCTGGAGCGGGACACGGTGGGCTGCCTCTTGGAGGACCAAGAAACAAGCGACGAGCCGAGGTAGACACGGTAGCCGCCGGTGGAGCGGCGCGTATCCGGGCAACCCGCCCAGTCCGCGTCGAGTAGGCGACAAGGTCGGCCGACGTCGAGGGCGAAGCATGCAATGTCAAGCCGTAGCCCATGGTACCGCGGACGTAGCGGAGAATCCGCTTCACCGCGGCCCAATGAGCATCCCGAGGAGCATGCATATGCAAGCACACCTGCCGCACGGCGTACCGGAGCTCCGGGCGCGTCGGTGTCAAGTACCGAAGGGCACCGACGATGGAGCGATAGAACGGCGCGTCGGACGCCGCCGACCCATCACGGCGGAAAGCTTGGCCTTCGTGTCGACAGGAGTAGGCGCAGGGTTGCGGCTAAGCATCCCAGCACGCTCGAGAAGCTCGTGAGCATACTTCCGCCGATGGAGGAAGAATCCGTCCGCACGTCGGACAACCTCGATGCCGAGGAAGTAGTGAAGCGGGCCAAGATCCTTCAACGCGAACTCAGCGCGAAGGCGGTCGGTGAGCTGTCGAAGGAGACCAGCGGTGGAGGCCGTCAGAATGATGTCGTCGACGTACAGCAGCAGGTATGCCATGTCGTTGCCGGTCCGGTAGACAAACAGGGACGCATCGGAACGCGTGGAGCGGAAGCCCAGCTGATGCAGGAAGCCGGCGATGCGCTGGTACCAGGCGCGGGGCGCCTGCTTCAGTCCATACAGGGACCGAGAGAGCAAGCACACGTCATCGGGGCGCTCGGGGTCGACGAAGCCGGTGGGTTGCTGACAGTACACCCGTTCCTGCAGATGGCCATGAAGGAAGGCGTTGGAGACGTCCATCTGATGCACGGGCCACGCACGAGACGCGGCGAGGTGCAGCACCGTGCGGATCGTGCTCGGTTTGACAACCGGGGCAAACGTATCCGTGAAGTCGACGCCGCGCGCCGCCGAAAGCCGCGCACCACCCAGCCGCGCCTTGTAGCGCTCGAGAGTACCGTCGGAGCCGAGCTTGTGCTTGAAGACCCATTTGCCGGAGATGACGTTGGCGCGAGGGGGCCGGGGAACGAGCTCCCAGGTCCTATTGCGCCGAAGCGCGTCGTACTCCTCCCCGCATGGCGGCACGCCAACGCGGGTCGCGCAAGGCAGCGCGAGCCGAGGTGGGCACCGGCGAAGGAGCGGTCGCCGAGCCGGTGGGAGAGCCGGTCCGGCCGGCTCGATGACCGGACAGAGCCGGGCGACGGTCCGGTCTGACCGGGCGCTTGGCCGGGTCGGCCGGTGGAGGGGACGCCGCCGTCGTGCGGCAATATGCCGTTGCCGCCGGCCCGTGGCAGCGCACGCGGTAGACGGAGAAGCCGCGCAGCACATACCGGTCGGCGGGGTAGCGTGTAGACGGCCGCCGCACGCCCGCGCGGGCGCGGGTGAGCATGGGCTCGGGAACCGCAGCGACGGGTGGCGAGGCGCACGGCGAAGAGGCGCGCCGCGGCGCGGCGACGGGGCACCGGGGACGCCTGGACGTCGCGGGCGATGGCGCCGCGCGGCGAGGGCGCCGCAGGAGACGGGGGGCGAGGGCGCCGCAGCGACGGGGCGCCGCGGGCGAGGGCGCCGCAGGCGCACGGGGCGCCGCGGGCGAGGCGCGCCGGCCGGCGACGGGGCGACGGGGCGCCGCGGGCGGCGCGGACGCCGAGGGTCCAGGCGGGGAGGCCACCGCGGTCGGCGGCCGCCGCGCGGCCGCAGGAGGGCCAGCGGGCGCCGGGGACGCCGAGGGACCAAGCGGGGCCGGCGCCGGGGGCCACCTCGGTCGGTCGTCGCGCGCGCGGCCGCAGGAGGGCCAGCGGGCGCCGGGAGCGTCGTCGGAGGTGTCGCCATGAGTCCCCGCTGAAACGGAAAAACCAACTCGTCAAAGTACACGTGCCGGGAAGTGATGACACGATGAGAGACCGGGTCGTAACAGCGGTAACCCTTGGTGTTGGCGGGGTAGCCGAGAAACACACAAGGGAGGGAGCGCGGCGCAAGCTTATGCGCGGCGGTGGCAGCAGTGTTAGGAAAACACCGGCAGCCGAAGATGCGGAGGTCATCATAGGTGGGCGGCGCACCGTAAAGGAGATGATGCGGCGTGTAGGACCAACGCACAGGACACGGGCGGATGTTGACGAGGAGAGTCGCCGTGGCAAGGGCATCCAGCCAGAATCGCGGGGGCATGGAGGCATGGAACAGAAGGGTGCGGACGCAGTCGTTGAGGGTACGAAGCATCCGTTCGGCACGGCCATTCTCGTGAAGAAGTGTATGGACACGTGAGGCGGAAGATGGTGCCGTGGGTGGCGAGAAGTGAGCGAATGGTGATGTTGTCGAACTCCTTGCCGTTGTCGGTCTGGAAAGCGTGAATGGGGCGACCAAACTGAGTGGAGACGAACGCGAAGAAGGCGGTGAGGGTGGTGGCAACATCCGACTTACGGCGAAGTGGAAAAGTCCATACAAAATGCGAGTAATCATCAAGAATCACAAGATAATAATTATAACCAGAGTTACTCGGAACCGGCGAGGTCCATACATCACTATGAATGAGTTGAAAGGGAAAAGATGCGACCGTGGAGGACGAACTAAACGGAAGGCGAACATGTTTGCCTAGACGACATGCTTCACAAGAGTGGGCATCCGTTTTATTACAAGTAAAGGAGAATCCTTGCATTATTTGACGCAGAGTGGCGGAGCTAGGATGGCCAAGACGGGCGTGCCAAAGGTCGACACCGGCGGAGAGGGCGAGTGGACGGCCGGTGGTGGTGGAGGCCGCGCCAACGGGGTAGAGATCGCCGGGGCTGTCACATCGGTGGAGGAGCATCCGGTACGACCATCCTTGACAGAGAAACCAAAAGCGTCAAATTCCACAATCACAGGGTTATCACGACGTAAAGATTTAACAGAAACAAGGTTTTTGATCAAGTCGGAGAAACGAGAACATTATGGAGAGAGAGGGGAGTGGAGGTGGAAGGAAAAGAGACAGAACCGGCAGTGAGTAATAGGAAGAGCATGACCGTTGCCAACGATGATGCGAGAAGAAGTGGAAGCAGGTGTGGAAAAGGAGAGGTTACCGGGATGCGCCGCCATATGCGCGGAAGCGCCGGTGTCCATGAACCAGCCGCCACCGCCACCATACGCCCCAGCAGAGGGGCGCTCGGGAGGGCGGTCGGGAGCGCGGGATCCCACGGGGTCGCGCCCGGAGGGGCGGCGTAGGCCGGGGCAGGCTGGGGCACCGCGTAGAACGCCCGGTGGGAGGCTGGACGCGGCCCCATAATGCCCGGGTAGGGGGCGCGCGGCACGGGCATGGAGTAGGCGTGAACAACCCCGGTCCACGGGTTGTGACCGGCAGTCCATGGCGGAGGGGAGGTGTACTGCGGGGGACGAGGCGCGGGGGCGAAGAACTCCTGTTGGAGGAAGGTGACCCGCTGGATTTTGTTGTCGGTGAAGAGGCCGGTGATCTTATCCCAGACCGTGTGGGCGGAGTCGCCGTCGCGGACGACAGTGCGGAAGATGTCGTTGGAGACGGTCTGGTAGAACCAGCGGATGATGGTGGCGTCGATGGCGAGCCACTCGGGGTCGTGCGGCATGGCGAGGAGGTCGATGGTGCCGTCGACGTGATCAAGGAGATCATACTCGCGGAAGAGCAGCCCAAAGCACGTCTTCCACGGGAAGAAGTTGGCAGCGGTGGTGGAGAGCTTCAGCGGCACGCGCTCGGCGATGGGGATGTCGCGGATGACGGCGACGGAGGGGCCGGCGAAGGGGTTGCTCGCCGCCGGAGCCGGAGGAGGAGTCGAAGCGCGCCATGGCGGAAGCGGTGGAGGAGCCGCGCGCGCCCTAGATGAGAAGGGCGGCGGCTAGGGTTGGAAGTGGAGGAGGCCGGCGGCGCCCTAGAGAGGAGGGCGGCGGCTAGGGTGGATGGCGGAAGCGGTGGTGGCGGGGAGGGCCGGCGGCGCCCTAGAGGAGGAGAGCGGCGGCTAGGGTTGGGAGGAGCCGGCGGCGCCCTAGGCGAGGAGGAGGGCGGCGGCTAGGTCGGGACCCGAAGGGTCTCCGATACCATGTAGAAAGGGTATTGGAGATTGCACAGCACCAATAGGGCCGGCTGCTCGTATATATATAGGCGGACACATGTACAATTACAGGTACAACCCTGAGAAAACACGGGGACCTATATCTATACAATATGTTACTCAACACTATGTTTCCATCTTCTGAAACTCGACCAAGACGTAGGCGGAACTTTACGAAACCGACTAATTTCATTTCATATAGTTATTCGGTGTGTTGGTGTGATTTCATAATGTCAATAGATGATATACACGAGAATTTACTGACTGCTTGTTCCACAAGTTGTTTCATTTCTAAGTAGTGCTACATCATAGTCGATGTTTCGCATCGATACCATGGCAGTGCAAATTTCCCCGCCTTTTATCCTCGGTGTTCTCTCAACACCACCTAGTTCCCCATTGGCGCTCGCCTCTGCTCATCTCCGTGCCGCTACTTGCCCACCTGTTTTTCTTCTTTTTTCTTGAGAAACAAAGGCCCGTAAATAATCAAAGACGGACACAGTCGCAATTTCTTCGTTCTGTTACCATTACGAAAGAGCAAGATAGCTTTGCATTCTTTTTTCAATAAAAAAGCATCGCTCCTGTCACTTTCTAGAAGGAAGAAGTATAATTCTTGCGAAAGAACGTGAAGACTTTCTTATGTGTTGTTTCATTTAAAACCTCAAGTTTTACATGCAATGGGTTGACCTACATAAAGAACACTATGTTGCTTGAACCAATTCAGGTGCTATTTCCTTCTCCGACATAGTTGCCTCATTTCCTAGATAAGAAGAAACTTATGTAGTAGTATGTGTCGAGTATACCTTATATTGGGTCTCTAATGAGCACTAATAAAATGATAATAAAACAGTCAAAGCCCATGGAATTGTTCATTGGAACTTGGCAGGGAGTCGTCCCTAAAACTAAATTCTAGTTGAAATAGTAAATTATATTCCAGATATTCGTAGGATTTCTTCTTTCTTGCTAATGAAAGTGCCAGTTCATGTACTCTACTGTTAATGTAACTCTTGATTAGATTCTGCTTTTTCTAAAATATTTATCAGGACATATAAATGCACATTTATGAGAATGTTGCCTATTCTTCTGCAGATAGTGACATAACGCCTAACTTGCCACCAAAACTGTGCACTCAAGCAAGCAGCAACTTGTTCTACAGCTATTCATTCCCATAAACGGTACTGTTCGCAACACCCTTTGTGCACAGAAACGCAAATTATTTGGTCCATACCTACCATCCTCCCCGATGCGGCGACTGGCATTTCGCCTTGCCTTTTGTTGACCTGGACAAAGAAGAATAGAGCAAAAGCCCATGTGATGCAAGGCGACCATGTCTGTAATGCGTCAGCAAGAAAAAGGACCTTTGTTCCGGAAATTCAATTCGGCTCCCTCTACCAACAAAACATATTTCGAAGTGTGGAAAAATTTTGACAAAAAATTCTACATGTACATCTCCATAATATACGTGTATGCGTCAAGTTTCACGAAAAAATAATATTTTTTGTGGCCTATGTAAAAAAGAGAAAACTTATCCTGTGAAAAGCATTGTTTTCAGCACTGAATTTTATCTTTTTTACACACGTCACATGATAAGTTTATTTTTTATGAAACGACTTTGTGAGCGCGTAGCACGTGAAGATGTATGTACGAATTTTTTGTTTCAATTTTTTTGAAATTTGAAATATGTGTAAGATGTATTTCAAAATATAGGGAGCATATGCTCCCATGTTCCAAAACACCACTCCCCCTTTGTTCCGGAAATTTA
>NC_061509.1:231388759-231469894 GCF_022539505.1 Lolium rigidum
CGAGTTTGGTGTGGAGGAAGTTTTCAAGGATCAAGAGAGGAGTATGATGCAACATGATCAAGGAGAGTAAAAGCTCTAAGCTTGGGGATGCCCCGGTGGTTCACCCCTGCATATATCAAGAAGACTCAAGCGTCTAAGTTTGGGGAAGCCCCTGAAACTATATTTTTATTCCGTCACATCTTATGTGCTTTGCTTGGAGCGTCGGTTTGTTTTTGTCTTTGTTTTGTTTGAATAAAATGGATCCTAGCATTCAATGTATGGGAGAGATACACGCTCCGCTGTAGCATATGGACAAGTATGTCCTTAGCTTCTACTCATAGTATTCATGGCGAAGTTTCTTCTTCGTTAAATTGTTATATGGTTGGAATTGGAAAATGATACATGTAGTAATTGCTATAAATGTCTTGGATAATGTGATACTTGGCAATTGTTGTGCTCATGTTTAAGCTCTTGCATCATATGCTTTGCACCCATTAATGAAGAAATACAAAGAGCATGCTAAAATTTGGTTTGCATATTTGGTCTCTCTAAGGTCTAGATAATTTCTAGTATTGAGTTTTGAACAACAAGGAAGACGGTGTAGAGTCTTATAATGTTTACAATATGTCTTTTATGTGAGTTTTGCTGCACCGCTTCATCCTTGTGTTTGTTTCAAATAAGCCTTGCTAGCCTAAACCTTGTATCGAGAGGGAATACTTCTCATGCATCCAAAATACTTGAGCCAACCACTATGCCATTTGTGTCCACCATACCTACCTACTACATGGTATCTCTCCGCCATTCCAAAGTAAATTGCTTGAGTGCTACCTTTAAAATTCCATCATTCGCCTTACAATATATAGCTCATGGGACAAATAGCTTAAAAACTATTGTGGTATTGAATATGTACTTATGCACTTTATCTCTTATTAAGTTGCATGTTGTGCGATAACCATGTTTCTGGGGACGCCGTCAACTATTCTTTGTTGAATATCATGTGAGTTGCTATGCATGTTCGTCTTGTCTGAAGTAAGAGCGATCTACCACCTTATGGTTAAGCATGCATATTGTTAGAGAAGAACATTGGGCCGCTAACTAAAGCCATGATCCATGGTGGAAGTTTCAGTTTTGGACATATATCCTCAATCTCAAATGAGAAAATTATTAATTGTTGCTACATGCTTATGCATAAAAGAGGAGTCCATTATCTGTTGTCTATGTTATCCCGGTATGGATGTCTAAGTTGAGAATAATCAATAGCGAGAAATCCAATGCGAGCTTTCTCCTTAGACCTTTGTACAGGCGGCATAGAGGTACCCCATTGTGACACTTGGTTAAAACATGTGCATTGTGATGATCCGGTAGTCCAAGCTAATTAGGACAAGGTGCGGGCACTATTAGTATACTATGCATGAGGCTTGCAACTTGTAAGATATAATTTGCATGATACATATGCTTTATTACTACCGTTGACAAAATTGTTTCATGTTTTCAAAATCAAAGCTCTAGCACAAATATAGCAATCGATGCTTTTCCTCTATGGAGGACAATTCTTTTACTTTCAATGTTGAGTCAGTTCACCTATTTCTCTCCACCTCAAGAAGCAAACACTTGTGTGAACTGTGCATTGATTCCTACATATTTGCATATTGCACTTATTATATTACTCTATGTTGACAATATCCATGAGATATACATGTTACAAGTTGAAAGCAACCGCTGAAACTTAATCTTCTTTTGTGTTGCTTCAACACCTTTACTTTGAATTATTGCTTTATGAGTTAACTCTTATGCAAGACTTATTGATGCTTGTCTTGAAGTGCTATTCATGAAAAGTCTTTGCTATATGATTCACTTGTTTACTCATGTCATATACATTGTTTTGATCGCTGCATTCGCTACATATGCTTTACAAATAGTATGATCAAGGTTATAATGGCATGTCACTCCAGAAATTATCTTTGTTATCGTTTTACCGCTCGGGACGAGCAGAACTAAGCTTGGGGATGCCGATACGTCTCCAACGTATCGATAATTTCTTATGTTCCATGCCACATTATTGATGTTATCTACATGTTTTATGCACACTTTATGTCATATTCGTGCATTTTACGGAACTAACCTATTAACAAGATGCCGAAGTGCCGATTCTTTGTTCTCGCTGTTTTTGGTTTCAGAAATCCTAGTAACGAAATATTCTCGGAATTGGACGAAATCAACGCCCAGGGTCCTATTTTGCCACGAAGCTTCCAGAAGACCGAAGAGTCAACGAAGTGGGGCCACGAGGTGCCCAAACCCTAGGGCGACGCGTCCCCCCCCTTGGCCGCGCGGCCCTGTGGTGTGGGGCCCTCGTGCCCCTCCCGACTTGCCCTTCCGCCTACTTAAAGCCTCCGTCGCGAAACCCCGATGCCGAGAGCCACGATACGGAAAACCTTACTGAGACGCCGCCGCCGCCGATCCCATCTCGGGGGATCCAGGAGATCGCCTCCGGCACCCTGCCGGAGAGGGGATTCATCTCCCGGAGGACTCTACGCCGCCATGGTCGCCTCCGGAGTGATGTGTGAGTAGTCTACCCCTGGACTATGGGTCCATAGCTGTAGCTAGATGGTTGTCTTCTCCCCATTGTGCTTCATTGTCGGGTCTTGTGAGCTGCCTAACATGATCAAGATCATCTATCCGTAATTCTATATGTTGTGTTTGTTGGGATCCGATGAATAGAGAATACTTGTTATGTTGATTATCAAAGTTATGTCTATGTGTTGTTTATGATCTTGCATGCTCTCCGTTATTAGTAGATGCTATGGCCAAGTTGATGCTAGTAACTCCAAGAGGGAGTATTTATGCTCGATAGTGGGTTCATGTCTCCGTGAATGCGGAGGGGTGACAAGAACCTCTAAGGTTATGGATGTCGTTGTTGCCACTAGGGATAAAACATTGATGCTATGTCTAAGGATGTAGTTGTTGATTACATTACGCACCATACTTAATGCAATTGTCCGTTGCTTTGCAACTTAATACTGGAGGGGGTTCGGATGATAACCTGAAGGTGGACTTTTTAGGCATAGATGCAGTTGGATGGCGGTCTATGTACTTTGTCGTAATGCCCAATTAAATCTCACAATACTCATCATAATATGTATGTGCATGGTCATGCCCTCTCTATTTGTCAATTGCCCAACCGTAATTTGTTCACCCAACATGCTATTTATCTTATGGGAGAGACACCTCTAGTGAACTGTGGACCCCGGTCCAATTCTCTTTACTCGAAATACAATCTCTTGCAATACTTGTTCTCATCGTTTTCTGCAAACAATCATCTTCCACACAATACGGTTAATCCTTTGTTACAGACAAGCCGGTGAGATTGACAACCTCACTGTTTCGTTGGGGCAAAGTACTTTGGTTGTGTTGTGCAGGTTCCACGTTGGCACCGGAATCTCTGGTGTTGCGCCGCACTACATCCCGCCGCCATCAACCTTCAACGTGCTTCTTGGCTCCTACTGGTTCGATTAAACCTTGGTTTCTTACTGAGGGAAACTTGCCGCTGTACGCATCACACCTTCCTCTTGGGGTTCCCAACGGACGCGTGTTGTACGCGTATCAATGATGATTATTCTCTAGGGAAGGATAAGGATGGCAATGTGTTTGCCAAGTTTGTTGGAACTCAAAGTGGTTTCAAGAAAAGAACCATTTGGGTTGCCAAGCCTATTGTGACTAACCTCTTAGGACCCAACTTGGTTGGGGACCAACAATCTCAAACTTGATCAATAGGTACAAGTGGAGGGCATTGGAGACTTGGCTACTTCATGAAGAATTAAGGGATCTTCATATACTATATTTTTACCAAGACAAGTCGTATGGATTATCATCTATATCTTATATCCAATGTTCCTCTTTGCGGTAACTTATACTTCAACTCTTCATGTTTATTGTAAGTTACTTGCCCCTTTGCATGTTTGGTTTTGTACCAAATATGTGTATGTATGTGTTGTGTCTTACTTGCCTATCTTGTGTATTCAAGTATGCTTGTTTGAATCATCATATACTTGTGTATTGTTTTGAGCCTAATGCATCTTGATGATATCTTATTTGGCTCTCTTTGAAGTGATTAATGGAACATCCCATTTTGGGGAGTGATATGCTTTGTGCATCTCTCTTCCTTTAAAATGTGTGTACATGGGTACCACCACTTAGTATTGATATTGCAAGATTATCTAGTCACTATGTGGTGTGCCATACTCATGAGAAATTCAAATTCTAAATATCCATTAATCATCTCTAGTTGAATTTTAGATTGCCTCTTATTTAGAAGAAATGTTTTATCACATTATGGGGGAGTAATATGTTTTGTGCATATCACAAGCCTAGAAAATGTGAACATGTGAGGTTATGCCACTTAGAGTTGATGCTCTTAATTATCTTGTTCCTAGGTGGCATGTTTGCTCAAACAAGCTCCATTCCTAATAAAAATCTTTTATTACTCATCTTGTGAATTCTTGTTTGAATAAGAAATTCTTGGTACGGTTTTTCCTCAAATACACATCTCTATATCTTATTTGGGACACCGCTTGCTTCAAGTTATTCTAATCATTGCCGTGCGTGATTGTTTGACTAGTTGAAGCTATCAAGAATCTTCATCCATGCATAGTGCTTAATTCTATATACTTATCTTATGCCTGTTGTTGTGAAGTTGATCCTTACTATCTTTGTCAATACTCCACCGGAAATTATTTCCAATATACTCATTGTCTTTGACAATTGATAACCTTGTATGTGGTTGAATTTTTGGATCATCTTCACCTTGGATTGTTTCTTACTTCCTTATTTTATTTCCAAGAAATCTATATAGCTCCCATATGTCTTCCTTGTCCCTTTGAAAAATCTTTTGATAAATCCCCTTGATTCATATCAAGTGTTTGTTTTGGAATACATACCTTTTCTTTACGGCACATTGTGCCATTGTGAAAAGTGTAGTGGGTTTGGTCTATTTGTTCGAACCTTGCTCCTTTGGGAGTTTTGCTATCTCATTCCTTCTTCTATGCTTTATTTGTTGAATGAGATAAAATATTTGAGCATGTTTGCTTTATTTCATCCTTTATGCTCAATGGTCTCTTCTTAGTTCATTTGTTGAACTTTGTTGAACAAATCTTTTGTGATTTGCTTCTTAGATATAATTTGGACAACAAATTTGTTTTGCAACACCTCTATGCCTTATTTAATTCTTTTGGTGTTTTGTCCAAAGTATATCTTTCTTGGATCTTTAAAAGTTTTGGTGCATGCTTATATGTAATTTGTTTATACTTGTAGCATGCTTGCTTTCTTTTGATCCATTATGTAGGATATACTCCATCAAATCCTAAATGGCTAAGATGTGCATGAAATTCAAATTTCATCTAAATATGCACATGTTTATATGGAGTGTGTCCTATACATTGTGGTTAGTCTAACCATGTGGACCCAATAAGTTTGGGGACCAAGATGTACTTGAATGATGTTTTAGGTACATTGGAGATGCAATGGAGGCTTGTCTCATCTATAAGGAAGGTGTTGTCACCATATGATAATTGGAGTCAAGATAGGATGATCGATGAACTCTTATCTACTACATCAAGCCATTGCTATCTCGGTAACAATTATCTTATTCATGCATTCTCATATAGCATCCAACCTCTTGTAGGTTGTATCTTGGCATGAAATTATTTATTTCAAAAATATTGCGGTTCTTGAAAACTCATTTTTAAAGTAAAACTTTTTATTGTACATTTGAGTAATTTGAGAAGATGCATATGTTGGGAATATATATACATCATGTTTATGATTCACCCACCCAAATATGCCCTCTAGCAATTTATTGCATATCAATTCCTCAAAGAGCTCTTATGTGCAATATTGATGAAATTGTGAAATAAATCCATATTTATGATACTTGTTGCCTTTCTCAAAACACTCCAACTAGCTCTATTTCCCTTATTGTTAGTTGTGATGTTTTTGAGGTTTAACTTGGTTGAAGTTCATTCATATACCATAAGTGAAAATTGGAGCCATAGGCTATATATGCTTCTTAAGCAAACATCCTTTGGTATATTTTATGACTTCATCTTGGATATCTTGTCTTATCTATTTTGTTAACCTCTTGTGTGTGCATGTTTCTTTATGGATCACTTTGTCCACTTTAGAAACTCATATGCATAAGAGCGTTAATCCATCATATTGATATCCTTGTTCTTTGCCAACCATCTTTTACCCCTTTTGTTTTTAGTAGGTTGGTAAAGAAAATTTATGAGTGCTTGGTTTATTTATTTTCTTCATGCACTCATATCTCGTAATTGTTGGACTAAAGTTGTTCTTGATAAGCATACTCTCTTTATCTTAGTTGTGTTCTAAATGATATATAGGGAGTGAGGATTCCATGTTTGTGCATATTGTATTCAAATGCAAACATTATAAATTGTGCACGAACCTTGGGGAGCTTTCTTATTTTTAGAAGCACTATATCTCTCTTATCATGATATCTTCGTTTGTCCAATTGGATCTTTGATTGCTTGCTTTATTTGTTGAAGCTCACTTCACCATGTTATCTTTATGCAATCTTTGATCCTCAATATAGTTTGACTTTCTTCAAGTATTCATCATTGGATATGTGCACTTGATTCCACTCAAATTATGAGAAGTGCACACCTTGGGGAGGAACTCACATTATATTGGCCTTCTAAATTTTTCACCCATTTTGACAATCGATGCCAATGGGGGAGAAGTTTAGAGGGTTTAAGAGGGGATGGTTTTATACTTAAGTTTGGTTTGTGCTTAAGTGTTTTGCCTCTCATGCATTCCATATTTATATGTCTTGCATGGTTGTATATATATAGTGGAAACTATCCCAAAGGTTAATCTTGACAATGTATGCAATGAATTCATGTTCATCACACGTGCATACATTGTGGGGGAGTTTTCTCTATATATATTGGTTCTACTCACATCCATTGCATTTGTTGTAGTTGTGTGAGTAGAGCCGGTTTTGATATGGGCTAGTAGCTTTGTGTTACTTGACCATATCAAATACAACCTCTTGTATACAACTTATTCTCGGATAAGTTGCGTACTTGTCACTAATATTCATTATATAAACCCTCTTATTGCGGTTGTCATCAATTACCAAAATGGGGGAGATTGTAAGGGTACATTGCCCCTATGTGTGGTTTTGGTAATTAATGACAACCCCTATGGACTAATGTTTTCATTAAGTTTATATGAAGGAATATTCCATAGGTACTACTTGCTCTCCATGTGTTGGATTCAAGTATGGATGCCATGAAGATAAAGGTATATCTTGTGTATTGGCATCAAGATCATCGGTATGAAGATATATATATGTGATATGATCAATAAGAAGAAATGAAGATGGAGTTCTTATGTGGAACTCAATATTAGCCATGCTCTATCTTATGTGAGTATGTGAAGATACAAGGTTGAGTTGGGCAAGTTCAAGATGAGCGTCTCAAGTGAATCACATACTTGAAGCTTGCCGTCCATTTGATGATAATGGACTTGTGAAGATGTGCATCAATGGAGCTTTCCCATCATAGTGTATGGGGAGCATTTGTGAGTCTTCACGAAGCAACATTGGTCAAGAGAGGCATTTCGGCTTGAGTGAAGCTTGAAGAGTTATCATCAAGATCAAGCGGGATGCGCAAGGCAAAGGTATGACCTTGCTAGGTTTTCCTTTTACCGGTCTCAAGGTGGATGTTGGGAGACCGGATTATAGGATAGATAGCCGCACTATTAAGAGGGGCTTTCGGTTGAGTAACTTGATCACATCGTCTTAGGGAGCTCAACCCCTTGCATACTTTGCATATCCTTATTGCTTCTTGGTGTTTCTCTATGTGAGGTTCTTGAGCTTGTTGCTAGCTTTACAACAAGCCCAAGTTCATCGAAAACGGAGTTCGCATGCATCTTCTATTGCGTTTTCGAGGTTGGGTGATTTTACCGGGTATTCATGATATAAGGTTCTACCCTTTTATATTCATGATAAAATCTCCTCCTACAGTTTCTTGAGTTTGCACTTTCTATTGGATAGCATTTGTTGTTATCTTTCCAACGAAATTAGTTTCATGTCAATCGGAGTTCGGGAGCAATAGTTATTAAAGAAAAGGTAAAAGAGAAAAAGAAAAAGAAAAGAAAAAAGGGGGGAGGCGGCCGGTTGCCGCCCGGCCTGCCGGGCCGCACGCCGGCCCACCCGGTCGACCGGGCGGCCACCGGCCCACGCGCCGGCCAGCCCAGCTGCATCTCCGGTCCGGCCGGATGGCTGACCGGGCCGCCTCTCCGCCTTCGGCCCGTCACGCGGACTGGCGCGCGCCGCTCGGCCTGACCGGCCTCGCCCTCAGCCCGCGGCCTGGCTGGCCTGGCTGCCTCCCCGGCCCAGCCGGATCCGCACCGGGCCGCCTCCACGCGCCGTGGCCCACGCGGCCTGGCCTCTCCCCCGCGCGGCCTAAGGGTTTCCGCCGCCCAGCGCGCTAACCACCGCGCCCGGTCGGTGGGCCAGTCCGACCGGACAGGCCACCGGCCTCTCCGGCCCAGGATCCGGTCGGCTGGCCTGCTGACCGGCTGGGCATCTTTTTTAGCCATTTTTATGCGTTTTTCACCCCGTTTCTTCCCCAACGGTTATTTCTTCTTCCCCCACTATAAATACCTTTCTCCTACCTTGAGACACCCACTTCTTCCCCTTTCTCTCACCTCCATTGTTGCTTTTGAAGAAGTTGCTCTCTCCCTTGATTCCTCCAACCGTTCTTGCTCATATTTGAGGATTTGAGAGAGGAGATCTAGATCTACACTTCCACCAAACCGTTTCTTCTCTAAGTGAGGGAATCTCTTGGGATCTAGATCTTGGAGTCTTTGGTTGACTTTCCCCCTTGTTCTTCCTCTCCAATCTCATCCTAGCATTCGTTGCTTTGGTGGGATTTGAGTGTGAAGGACTTGAACACCTCCGGTGTTCTTGCTTTGCATCATTGCATAGTGTTGAGCTCTCCACCACGATTTGTTCGAGTGAGAGACCGTGAGCTTGTTACTCTTGGAGGGTGACCTCCTAGTTGGCTTGGTTGGTGCCCCGGTGATCTCTTCGTGGAAGATTGTGAAGGGGCCCGGGCTTCTCCTTCGTGGAGCTTGTGAAGTGGTTGTGGAGCTTGCCATCTCCGGAGCGGAGGAAAAGCTAACCATAAGGAAAGGGCCATTATCCTTCGTGGGTGTGGTTCGGAGAATAGGGTGAGCCTTCGTGGCGCGGGGAATCCTTCGTGGGACCTCCACTCCTCCAAACGTGACGTACCTTGTTGCAAAGCAAGGGAACACGGGAATACATCCTCGTCTCCGCGTGCCTCGGTTATTTCTATACCCGAGCTCTCTTTCCTTGTGATAGCCATCGTGCTTGAAGTATATATATCTTGCTATCACTTGTGCTACATATATCTTGTGCCTATCTTGCTTAGCTCTAGTTGCTATTGTTACACTTAGTTGAGCTTAGCATATTTAGGGTTTGTGCTTGTAAACTAAACGATAGTTTAATTCCGCATTCTTACAAGACAAATCCGCAAGAATTTGTAATTGCCTATTCACCCCCCCCTCTAGGCGACATCTCGATCTTTCAATTATTTTATTTACTACTTTGTTTGCTGCATTATATCAAAACACAAAAAAAATTAGTTGCTAGCTTTACTTTATTTACTGTCTTGCACTCTATATCAAAAACACAAAAAAATTAGTTACTTTATCTAGTTTGCTTTATTTACTGTTGCTAAAATGGGTACTCCTGAAAATACTAAGTTGTGTGACTTCACAACCACAAATAATAATAATTTCTTGTGCACACCTATTGCTCCACCTGCTACTACAGCAGAATTCTTTGAAATTAAACCTGCTTTACTGAATCTTGTTATGCGAGAGCAATTTTACTAGTGTTAGTTCCGATGATGCTGCTGCCCATCTCAATAATTTTGTTGAACTATGTGAAATGCAAAAGTATAAAGATGTAGATGGTGACATTATAAAATTAAAATTGTTCCCTTTCTCATTAAGAGGAAGAGCTAAAGATTGGTTGCTATCTCCGCCTAAGAATAGTATTGATTCATGGACTAAATGCAAGGATGCTTTTATTGGTAGATATTATCCCCCTGCTAAAATTATATCTTTGAGGAGTAGCATAATGAATTTTAAACAATTAGATACTGAACATGTTGCACAAGCATGGGAAAGAATGAAATCTTTGGTTAAAAATTGCCCAACACATGGACTGACTACTTGGATGATCATCCAAACCTTCTATGCAGGACTAAATTTTTCTTCGCGGAATTTATTGGATTCAGCTGCTTGGAGGTACCTTTATGTCCATCACTCTTGGTGAAGCAACAAAGCTTCTTGATAATATGATGATCAACTACTCCGAATGGCACACGGAAAGAGCTCCACAAGGTAAGAAGGTAAATTCCGTCGAAGAAACCTCTTCCTTGAGTGATAAGATTGATGCTATTATGTCTATGCTTGTGAATGATAGGACTAATATTGATCCTAATAATGTTCCGTTAGCTTCATTGGTTGCCCAAGAAGAACATGTTGATGTAAACTTCATTAAAAATAATAATTTCAACAACAATGCTTATCGGAACAATTCTAGTAATAACTATAGGCCATATCCTTATAATAATGGTAACGGTTATGCTAATTCTTATGGGAATTCTTACAATAATAATAGGAACACACCCCCTGAACTTGAAGCTATGCTTAAAGAATTTATTAGTACACAAACTGCCTTTAACAAATCTGTTGAAGAAAAGCTTGGGAAAATTGATATACTTGCTTATAAAGTCGATAGTCTTGCCTTTGACGTTGATCTTTTGAAATCAAAAGTTATGCCTAGTAGGGATATTGAAAATAAAATTGTTACTACAGCAAATGCCATCCAAGTTAGAATTAATGAGAATATAAGATTAATGGCTGAATTGCGTGCTAGGTGGGATAGAGAAGAAAATGAAAAACTAGCTAAAGAGAAGAATGTAGCTAAAGTTTAGACTATTACCACCACTAGTAATGCTAATGCTACACATGTTGCTGCACCTCCTACTATTAATAATAAAATAATTGGTGTTAGCAATGTTTTCACTTCTAATGCAAAGCGCGAGAAACTGCCTGAAATTGCTAAAACTGCTGAAACTGCCTGTGATAAAACTGCTGAAATTTTTTCCAACCTTGGGGATGATGATCCCATTGCTGTAGCTCATAATGATTTAGATGATTGCCACATCTCTGAAGTTATAAAGTTCTTACAAAAACTTGCTAAGAGTCCCAACGCTAGCGCTGTAAACTTGGCTTTCACGCGACATATTACAAATGCTCTCATAAAAGCTAGAGAAGAGAAACTAGAGCGCGAAGCCTCTATTCCTAGAAAGCTAGAGGATGGTTGGGAACCCATCATTAAGATGAAAGTTAAAGATTTTGATTGTAATGCTTTATGTGATCTTGGTGCAAGTATTTCCGTTATGCCTAAGAAAATTTATAATATGCTTGACTTGCCACCGCTGAAAAATTGTTATTTGGATGTTAATCTTGCTGATCATTCTACAAAGAAACATTTGGGAAAAGTTGATAATGTTCGCATTACCGTTAACAATAACCTTGTCCCCGTTGATTTTGTTGTCTTGGATATTGAATGCAATGCATCTTGTCCCATTATATTGGGAAGACCTTTTCTTCGAACTGTTGGTGCTATCATTGATATGAAGGAAGGTAATATAAAATATCAATTTCCTATCAAGAAAGGTATAGAACACTTCCCTAGAAAGAGAATGAAGTTACCTTTTGATTTTATTATTAGAACAAATTATGATGTTGACACTTCGTCTCTTGATAATACTTGATACACACTTTCTGCGCCTAGCTGAAAGGCGTTAAAGAAAAGCGCTTATGGGAGACAACCCATGGTTTTTACTACAGTAATTTGTTTTTATTTTGAGTCGTGGAAGTTGTTTACTACTGTAGCAACCTCTCCTTATCTTAGTTTTGTGTTTTGTTGTGCCAAGTAAAGTCTTTGATAGTAAAGTTCATACTAGATTTGGATTACTGCGCAGTTTCAGATTTCTTTGCTGTCACGAATTCCGACCTGCCTCCCTGTAGGTAGCTCAGAAAAATATGCCAATTTACGTGCGTGATCCTCAGATATGTACGCAACTTTCATTCAATTTGGGCATTTTCATTTGAGCAAGTCTGGTGCCATTTTAAAATTCGTCTTTACGAACTGTTCTGTTTTGACAGATTCTGCCTTTTATTTCGTATTGCCTCTTTTGCTATGTTGGATGAATTTCTTTGATCCATTAATGTCCAGTAGCTTTATGCAATGTCCAGAAGTGTTAAGAATGATTATGTCACCTCTGAACATGTTAATTTTTATTGTGCACTAACCCTCTAATGAGTTATTTCGAGTTTGGTGTGGAGGAAGTTTTCAAGGATCAAGAGAGGAGTATGATGCAACATGATCAAGGAGAGTGAAAGCTCTAAGCTTGGGGATGCCCCGGTGGTTCACCCCTGCATATTATAAGAAGACTCAAGCGTCTAAGCTTGGGGATGCCCAAGGCATCCCCTTCTTCATCGACAACATTATCGAGTTCCTCCCCTGAAACTATATTTTTATTCCATCACATCTTATGTGCTTTGCTTGGAGCGTCGGTTTGTTTTTGTTTTTTGTTTTGTTTGAATAAAATGGATCCTAGCATTCACTTTGTGGGAGAGAGACACGCTCCGCTGTAGCATATGGACAAGTATGTCCTTAGTTTCTACTCATAGTATTCATGGCGAAGTTTCTTCTTCGTTAAATTGTTATATGGTTGGAATTTGAAAATGATACATGTAGTAATTGCTATAATGTCTTGGATAATGTGATACTTGGCAATTGTTGTGCTCATGTTTAAGCTCTTGCATCATATGCTTTGGACCTATTAATGAAGAAATACATAGAGCATGCGAAAATTTGGTTTGCATATTTGGTCTCTCTAAAGTCTAGATAATATCTAGTATTGAGTTTGAACAACAAGGAAGACGGTGTAGATTCTTATAATGTTTACAATATGTCTTTTATGTGAGTTTTGCTGCGCCGTTCATCCTTGTGTTTGTTTCAAATAACCTTGCTAGCCTAAACCTTGTATCGAGAGGGAATACTTCTCATGCATCCAAAATACTTGAGCCAACCACTATGCCATTTGTGTCCACCATACCTACCTACTACATGGTATTTCTCCGCCATTCCAAAGTAAATTGCTTGAGTGCTACCTTTAAAATTCCATCATTCGCCTTTGCAATATATAGCTCATGGGACAAATAGCTTAAAAACTATTGTGGTATTGAATATGTACTTATGCACTTTATCTCTTATTAAGTTGCTTGTTGTGCGATAACCATGTTTCGGGGACGCCATCAACTATTCTTTGTTGAATATCATGTGAGTTGCTATGCATGTTCGTCTTGTCTGAAGTAAGAGAGATCTACCACCTTATGGTTAAGCATGCATATTGTTAGAGAAGAACATTGGGCCGCTAACTAAAGCCATGATCCATGGTGGAAGTTTCAGTTTTGGACAATATCCTCAATCTCAAATGAGAAAATTAATTGTTGTTACATGCTTATGCATAAAAGAGGAGTCCTTTACCTGTTGTCTATGTTGTCCCGGTATGGATGTCTAAGTTGAGAATAATCAATAGCGAGAAATCCAATGCGAGCTTTCTCCTTACACCTTTGTA
Organism: Lolium rigidum; assembly: GCF_022539505.1. Taxonomy (NCBI): domain Eukaryota; kingdom Viridiplantae; phylum Streptophyta; class Magnoliopsida; order Poales; family Poaceae; genus Lolium; species Lolium rigidum. Next base: position 231,402,508 of record NC_061509.1, read on the forward strand.
CAGGCGGCATAGAGGTACCCCATTGTGACACTTGGTTAAAACATGTGTATTGCGATGATACGGTAGTCCAAGCTAATTAGGACAAGGTGCGGGCACTATTAGTATACTATGCATGAGGCTTGCAACTTGTAAGATATAATTTACATGATACATATGCTTTATTACTACCGTTGACAAAATTGTTTCATGTTTTCAAAATCAAAGCTCTAGCACAAATATAGCAATCGATGCTTTTCCTCTTTGAAGGACCATTCTTTTACTTTCATTGTTAAGTCAGTTCACCTATTTCTCTCCACCTCAAGAAGCAAACACTTGTGTGAACTGTGCATTGATTCCTACATACTTGCATATTGCACTTATTATATTACTCTATGTTGACAATTATCCATGAGATATACATGTTACAAGTTGAAAGCAACCGCTGAAACTTAATCTTCCTTTGTGTTGCTTCAATGCCTTTACTTTGATTTATTGCTTTATGAGTTAACTCTTATGCAAGACTTATTGATGCTTGTCTTGAAGTGCTATTCATGAAAAGTCTTTGCTATATGATTCACTTGTTTACTCATGTCATATACATTGTTTTGATCGCTGCATTCACTACATATGCTTTACAAATAGTATGATCAAGGTTATGATGGCATGTCACTCCAGAAATTATCTTTGTTATCGTTTTACCTGCTCGGGACGAGCAGAACTAAGCTTGGGGATGCTGATACGTCTCCGACGTATCGTTAATTTTTTATGTTCCATGCCACATTATTGATGTTATCTACATGTTTTATGCACACTTTATGTCATATTCGTGCATTTTCTGGAACTAACCTATTAACAAGATGCCGAAGTGCCAATTGATGTTTTCTGCTGTTTTTGGTTTCAGAAATCCTAGTAACGAAATATTCTCGGAATTGGACGAAATCAACGCCCAGGGTCCTATTTTGCCACGAAGCTTCCAGAAGACCGAAGAAGAGACGAAGTGGGGCCACGAGGTGGCCAAACCCTAGGGCGGCGCGGCCTGGCCCTTGGCCGCACCGACCTGTGGTGTGGGGCCCTCGTGTGGCCCCCTGACCTGCCCTTCCGCCTACTTAAAGCCTCCATCGCGAAACCCCCGAGTACCGAGAGCCACGATACGGAAAACCTATCGAGACGCCGCCGCCGCCAATCCCATCTCGGGGGATTCGAGAGATCGCCTCCGGCACCCTGCCGGAGAGGGGATTCATCTCCCGGAGGACTCTACGCCGCCATGGTCGCCTCCGGAGTGATGTGTGAGTAGTTCACCCCTGGACTATGGGTCCATAGCAGTAGCTAGATGGTTGTCTTCTCCCCATTGTGCTTCATTGTTGGATCTTGTGAGCTGCCTAACATGATCAAGATCACCTATCTGTAATGCTATATGTTGTATTTGTCGGGATCCGATGGATAGAGAATACTATGTTATGTTGATTATCAATCTATTACCTATGTGTTGTTTATGATCTTGCATGCTCTCCGTTATTAGTAGAGGCTCTGGCCAAGTTTTTACTCTTAACTCCAAGAGGGAGTATTTATGCTCGATAGTGGGTTCATGCCTCCATTAAATCTGGGACGGTGACAGAAAGTTCTAAGGTTGTGGATGTGCTTGTTGCCACTAGGGATAAAACATTGTTGCTATGTCCGAGGATGTAGTTATTGATTACATTACGCACCATACTTAATGCAATTGTCTGTTGTTTGCAACTTAATACTGGAAGGGGTTCGGATGATAACCTGAAGGTGGACTTTTTAGGCATAGATGCATGCTGGATAGCGGTCTATGTACTTTGTCATAATGCCCAATTAAATCTCACAATACTCATCATAATATGTATGTGCATTGTTATGCTCTCTCTATTTGTCAATTGCCCAACTGTAATTTGTTCACCCAACATGCTGTTTATCTTATGGGAGAGACACCTCTAGTGAACTGTGGACCCCGGTCCAATTCTCTATACTGAAATACAATCTACTGCAATATTGTTTTACTGTTTTCTGCAAACAATCATCATCCACACTATACATCTAATCCTTTGTTACAGACAAGCCGGTGAGATTGACAACCTCGCTGTTTCGTTGGGGCAAAGTACTTTGGTTGTGTTGTGCGGGTTTCACGTTGGCGCCGGAATCTACGGTGTTGCGCCGCACTACATCCCGCCGCCATCAACCTTCAACGTGCTTCTTGGCTCCTACTGGTTCGATAAACCTTGGTTTCATACTGAGGGAAAACTTGCCGCTGTACGCATCACACCTTCCTCTTGGGGTTCCCAACGGACGCGTGTTGTACGTGTATCACCATTCAGGATGACGCTCGGCATCCCGATAAGAAGTCGGCTCGGAAACGACAGAGAGACCATACTGACTAGGAGAGTAACGAGCTGGAGCATGACGCTGACGGATAGACCGTGAAGGGGGAAGGTCATCAGCAGAGGACAACTCATCAGAAGAAGCGGAAGAAGGGACAGCATCTGAAGGATCCGAAGCCGGGGAACGAGGAGTACTAGGTGGACTAGACAGAGGAGAGGACAGCGCCGAAGGGGGCGCATCAAGACTAGGAGTGGGAGGAGATGGGATAGCAGGGGGTGCATCCGGAAAAAGAAGAAAAGAGATATCATCCACCGGGTAAGTACCCGAGGTGGGACGAGGATAGAAGGGACGCGTCTCATCAAACGTGACATCACGAGAGATGCGCATCCGACGACCAACGGGGTCCCAACAGCGATAGCCCTTATGCTCATCACTGTATCCGAGAAAAACACACTCAACAGACTGAGCGGTCAGCTTGGTGCGATCGCGAGGAGGGAGAAGAACGTAGCAAACGCAACCAAATAAACGAAGTGTCGAGTAATCTGGAGAGCAACCAGAAAGACGCTCCAGAGGAATGCCACCTTGAAGGGTAGCAGAAGGCTGAATGTTAATCAGGTAAGTCGACGTAGCGACAGCCTCAGCCCAGAAATGCGGCGGAAGAGAGGAAGCAATTATCATAGCACGGGTAGTCTCAAGAATATGACGATGCTTACGCTCGGCGACACCATTTTGAGCATGGGCGCCGGGACACGAGAACTGGGCAAGGGTGCCCTGCTCAGCAAGAACACCACGCGAGTGCTTGGGAGATATACTCGCCCGCGGAGTCAGCACGAAACACACGAATAGGCGTGGAATACTGAGTACGAACCATGGCTGCAAAACGCTGATAAATAGAAAGCACCTCACTGCGAGAGTGCATAAGAAAACAACCAGGTGTATCGCGAAAAATCATCAATAAACAAAATATAGTATCGATGACCCCCTTTCGAAGGAAAGGGAGCCGGACCCCAAACATCCGAATGAACTAAATCAAAAGCTCTGATACCATGTTAAGCTTAATGCACTAACCACTTGAACCAAAAGTCCGAACTGATGGAAAGGGCTAGGCAATCTACTTTATACACGTCAACACCCCCTCTCACGTGTGACGGGAAGACGAGAAGACAAGTCAACACGTGTAGAGAGGCAAAGAGGCAGCGGAAGGCCGGATACACACGGCGGGGATTTTTAGAATAAATTGGGAAAGTCAGGATTTGAACTCGAGACCTAGGGCTCTGATACCATGTTAGGAAATATACTTGTTGTATTACCAGGGGGCCAAAGGCCACAATATATAGTACATGTACAGGTGCACATATGCAGAAAGCCCCCTAACATATGGGAAAACTACAATACATATATACATCTAACAATTTGATCAGTACGTGATGGCGCGAGGTCTCGTCCCCACTCAATGGAAACAAATCGGTCGGTCAGATGGCCGGGTTGACCTTGTCATTGCTATACTCGGCGGCTGCTAAGAATTGAGACGTTCTGGTTTTCTATTCTGGTTGATGGAGCATAGGGGTAGTTAGCGGGCATATGGCTTTGTTTTGTTTAGATTTGTTCCTTTGCATGTCTAGCGCATACAGGATGCTTCTATGCGGCCCTGCTTCGTGAATTGCTTCATTTTCTACTACTGCTTCCAAAACGCCCGTCCATCCGCTGGCATGCACGTGCCTTTCCGTACGTGAAAACCATCGATCGACTGCCTCAGTGAGAATCAATCGCGTGTATAAAAAATATCTTGCGCAATGCATCCGCTAAGAGCAACTTTAACGAAGACGCTAAATGGATTGCACGCTAAAATAATTACTAATTTGCAGCGTGGCCGGCAGGCGCGGTAAAATTGCCCGCGCTAAAACATTTACCGTGCGTCTGAAAAAGCGGTGACGCACACGCTTTCTTTCATGCCCCGGTGCGCGCTATATAAAAGACGTGCCACGCGTGTCCTCCAACCATCTGACATTTCAGCGCGCGCTTCCCCCTCCCCACAGATATAACGCCACCGCAATGTAGTCGCGACGCCATTCGAGCTCTGGGTATTGCGGCGTCCACGGGCACCCCAATGACGCCTTCTACGTGGGGATCCGGACCGGCGACGAGCGCATCGGCCTCGGAAAGTTCGAGACCGCGCACGAGGCGGCGCACGCGTACGACGCCCTGGCCTGGCGGCTCGGGCGCCCGCGTCGGACGATGAACTTCCATGACGTGTGGACCCGCCAGTAGGCCGAGGCCCTCGCGCCGCCGCCGCGCCTTATCACGCAAGAGGAGCAGCGCCCCTGCAAGAGCTGGAGCGCCATTTTCTCATCGCCGAGCGGGATGAGCATGTGTTGCTCGAGTGGGCGGCCGGCTTCCCTGAGGGTGTTGCGGCCGAGAAGAAGCACTTTGCGACTGCAAGGAGGGGCAGACGGCCGCGAGGAGGTCAGCCTCGCCTGGATGGCCGACAAGGCGGTGAGGCGGGCCTTCATCGAGGCGTAGATGGCCGGTCCGATGACCATCTCCGAGGATAACCCCCGTTGGGCTGACATGTTCTCGTCGACTTCAGTGTCGACCACGACACCGGACTCGTCCGATGTCGAGTTTTTAGATTAGGTTTATTTTTATCTACACTAGTTTGTAAAATATAAACTATCTCTATTTTCTTCTATCTAAACTAGCTTTATCATATTTTCTAGATCTTGTTTTATGCTATTTCTTTGCAAAATGGTGTTTACGGCGCTGCATTTTAACACCCCTGCTGAAGGGAGATTTTGGCAATTTTTTGCGCGTGGCTTTTTAGCACTTCCGGTGGAGAACAAACTGATGTCACGTGCTATATAAGGATGCAGCGCAGTCACTGTGGCCGCGTGACATTTCTAACCTTTTTGACACGAAAATAGATGGCAAGTGAAGAGAATCCGTTTGTCTACAGAATGGAATGGGATCGAGGCTCCAGCCTAACCGGTGGACGAATTTCTATATCCTGAAAGTACCCTTTAATGGGCAGAAATTTACCTATTTTACTCTTTTGTGAAAAAATACTACTCCTTTGCATAACAAGTATTGATCAATCTCAGCCCTTAGATCTGGGTAGTTGGACGGTTGATGCGTCTCTGTCCCTACCGTAAAAGACTCGTTGTTAGAATACAAGTACGGCTGAGATTAGACTAGAATTAGATCATCTTGTACTCCAAATCTATCTCCTCTTTGTACCTCTATATATACCTTCAAAGAGTCATGACAATACAACAACACAATTCTAGAGTTCTACAATTTCTATACTCGTATTCAGGAAAGAAAATACCACCTCCGGAAATCTGAGCAAAATATCAGCTCTTATGCTTCAACCTAGCATGCAAAATGTGGTACCGAGTAGGACTAAACAAACCGTATTTAACGGGAGTACTTGTACCCAAAAAAGAAAGAAAAAGAAAAGAAAATACAGGTCAGAAAATCTAAGCAAAAGACCGGCTTTTATGATTCAATCTAGCATGCAAAATCTTGGTTGTCGGTTAATCTACGTCTCAGCAGGCCCCTTTCACAAAAAGGGTAAACAACATACGTTGGTAAAAGTGACCACCGGCGTCAATGTCACCTTTGAAAAACGTCGCAATCTTTGTCCACGCGTATTTACTTGCAAGCAAGGTAACGCCACATTTACGTACGTAGTAGTATGTTAATACTGCATGATCAGTTCATATTTCGCCATCTCGAAATGTTGCAGTCTCAAAATCCTCTTTTTGCTCTTCGTGCGTGCGTGTTGTTACCGTTGCCCGTGCGACCACCCGACGTTGATTGATCCCGTTCGCGTACGTGCGTCTGGTTTGCGATTTCGACTGATCAACCTACCTGCATACTACTATAAGTCTATAAGCAAATGGCAGTCCAATGGCTTGGTCGCACGAAGCAAACCTAGCTGGTCTTGAGTCTAGAAGAGATCTATTCACGCCGTTCTAAAAGTATCTCCACCCGTTGGGCCTCAGTGCCGGTCCTAAGATTTTTGGGGCCTGGGGCGGAACCCAAATCCAGGGCCTATTTATAGGAATCAAAAAGAATAATTTGTATTTGTATATATCAATGTTTCCAATGAACTTGTAAAGCAGATAGAAGTCCTAAAGTACAAAAAAACAATATATTGATGATAAATAATGTATAAAATTTTAAAAAATCTTATAACATAACTAGATACGAAGATAATGGTGTGTCAATGTGCCTAGAACCATGTCACCGCAGGGGCGTCGATGCAGCGTATATTTGCCCCTCTCAGCGACTCGGCTTCTTCTTGTCGATGTTTGGTTTGGTAGTTTCCAGTTTCAAGAATGGTGGAACGGTGCAGCCCTCATTTAGTGGCCTCGCAGTTTCATATGTTCAAGCGATCAGGAAAATCAAGGCGTAATAAAAAAGAAAATTGAGCCGATTCTTTTTGTACTAGAAGACAAAATAAGTTGGTTTATTTATTATTAATCTATTTTAGAAAAGTTCTTTTTTAGTGGAAGAAAGAAAACGAGCCGTGTGCTGTATTTCTGGATCATTTCTTTATCAACCGGGCCCCATGCTCACGCTAAATGAAGTGAAAAGCCCAAGTTAAGAAAACGGACAAAAGGCCCAAGTCCACAAGTACGACGCATACGTTATCGCTTCGTTTTCGTCTCTCTGAATCGCACGAGAGAACCTCCTGATCAGCTCTAATGGCGCTGCGAAAATTAGCTCTTCGTCTGCTGTGTTTGCCTTATCTAAGTAGGATTTGGGGGCCCTTTGGTTCGGGGGCCTGGGGTGGCCGCCCTGCCTGCCCCCCCTTAGGGCCGGCCCTGGTTGGGCTCCCCAGGTCGTAAAGCCGGATAGATGTATTTTTTGGTATGAGGAGATCCATTTTTTTAGCAGCGAGTCCAGAATGGATGAAAAATTTTAACAAAAAATTACGAATTCAAACAAAACAAGGCGAAATTCGTTCAAACATAAGCGAAATTTAAAGATATTTAACATATATATGCGAGTTCGTACATATATAGGCCGAATTCGTACATATATTTGAATTCGAACGGCATTCTACATGCCGAAATGGCGGTAAAAGGACGTGTAGTCGCCGCCGCCGTCGTCGTCGCTCGAGTTGCCGGCGTCCTCGGACGGCCGCGCCTCGTACCAACGGCTAGAACCCTGGCCAGGGTCGTCGGTGCGTGGCGGTGTCGGCCGGTAGAGCTCATCGTCGCTGCTCTCCTCGAGCTTGATCAGCGGCACGGGCCTGGGCGCGACGTTCGTTGCGGCGGCCGGTGCGGCGGCGCGGACGGTGTGTTGTCGCGCGGCAGCCAGGTTCAGCAGGCGACGCTGTTGCTCCGCCTCCTGCCACTCCGAGTCCCGCCTGGACCAGTGGAGCGCGGCGTCCATGGGGAGCTCGTTGTCGGCGGGGACCAGGTCGTTGAGCGACCTGGCGATTGCCTCCGCCACCGCGGCGTCCTCGGCGCGCTTGGCCTCCTCCTCCTCGGCGAGCTGGTTCGCGGCGGCGGCGACGGCGTCTTCCTTCTTCGATGACTTCCTCTTGCGGCTGGCGAAGACTGACCGGCGGCAGACTTTTACAGCGCGCGGAAGATAATGCGATGAGGACGACGATCGGAATTTCTCGCCGACAAATCGGGGCACCAGCCGCGCGGGAAGTTTTCTCGGCGTTTCTCGCGCTTTCGTTTCGTCCGGAGTCCCCGAGCGCTCGCTGGGGGGACGGGGATGACCTAGGTTCCCCGAATGGATGAAAGCATAAACCCGAGCGAAAACGAGGATATGGGGACACACTGAATCGTTTTCTTCTATCCGGGAAATGCTCTAAAATGTTGTATATTCTGTGCGACTCTCTATCCTTGGAGTAGTGCTAGCTGTTGGGCAGCTTTCGAGATCGTGTGTCGTGGCCTCGATCTCGCAGTTGCAATTGGGGCATCCGGGATGGTCTCCGTCGCAAAGATAGGCTAATAAGAACAACACACCAATTGGACCAGCACATCTATCCAAGTCCTACTACAGTCTAGAGCGTGCACCACCGATCGATCGACCAGCTGCTGACTAACTGCATCATCATCAAGGTTGAAAAGGGTACTACCAATATGGATGTCTCTGTCCGGATTTAACAGATTTTCCAGCTGCGTTTGGCCACTGCAAGATCCAGGAGCGACCGTTGCAGGAGCGACCGTTACAAACAGCTTAGTTGCTGACTTCGTTAATGGAAGATGGTCATTTCATCGGTGCTGTTTGTTGGTACCCGGAGAGCTGAGAGCCTTAGCGACGAAGTTAAACAGGGTTAGCGACAGTAGAAAATGAGCCGCGAAGGTAAGCCGGCAAAGTATGTTCCGTGCCGTCTCGGCCAGGTATATGATTCCGGCGGGGGACCGACGGTAGGTTAGGACGTTAGGTGCACGAAACGAAGTTCCTGACGGGAACGTGGTGTCGACTGTCGACAGAGAACGCGGTGGAGGAGCAGGGCCGACACGACGTATAAACAGGCTACTATATACGTGAGGTGTTGGTGAGTTCCTCAAGTATTAATCGCTTTGTTGTCGCAGTCGCCGTCGAAACGGACATATATATTCTCTGGGAATAGATCGATCCTACGCAATTTTACTCAGACTGCTAGAATTTAACTTTGGAGATAGTGACTAGTCCTGACTGATGCAAGAATTCAACACGTAGCAGGAAGACGTCCATATTATTTATCGAAAGAAAATGCCACCCAGCAACGAAAAAGCCAAAAGCACGGAGCAAAAGCCAAAGCCGAATGGACTGCACGTAGAGGAGGGCTGCGCCTGGCTCGAAGGTTCTATACTTTGATCGGTCTTCACGACCGATCGAGAAGAAGATTCGATGGTGGCAACCGCGCGAAGCAACTGACGGACGGATCAACAGGGGCGCGTTTGGTATCTGTATCCATTTCGTGGCTCACTACGTCAGCAAGATAGGCTTACCTGTGCATCATGAATGGGTCATGTGTCATGAAAGTCGGGTCATTTGGTAGCCTATACGGTCTTTTGCGCGAAAAAAGAAGTTAGGTCCCATCGTTTGGTTGCATGTTTCCACTATTTTCTTCGCTGCTGGTGCATCCCACAACGTCTTTGGTTGCACATAGCTGCTACTATGGTAACTCCTTTCCTTATAGTGGTGAGGTTACCTAGTACTGAATAACAGAATAACAACACACATATCAGATTCAGTTCATCATAAAATGTGTTGGTAATACACAGTAACTACTTAGTGGACGATGCATCACGAGCGAAGCAACTATACTTCGTGATGCATCACATGTTCATCACACGAGGGGTTAATATATACCACCTCAACAAATACTTCATTACATACCGAGGATCAGGTTGTAGCAAGTCCTAGCTATTGAGGGATACAAGATCACCTCCCAAAATCAGCATGCCACTGCATGGTGTAGTACGCAAGTCGTTAATATAACACAAGGGAAACACCGTTCCACTCAGATTACATCCCTCAGAGTGGTATAACATAAACATATGCGAGTCCAAAGCATGTCTATAGAAGGATAGATGAACTGTTTACAGAAGATCAACATAGCCTCCTACTTTACAGTGAGGTAAAACTTCAAATAAAGCTCCAAAAGAATAACTCGTAGCCTATATTATTGCTAACACTAGCTCTAGAGATACTTGGCTTGCTATAGAATTTTAGCTACTTAGGTGCTAGGATTAGGTGAATGGTTCCCTTCTATTACTAGTCTAGGTTTCCACTCTAGCTGATGCAGAAGCTGACTCCATTGACTTCATTGATTGAGTTTTCCATCTTGTTGTAGTTGACTCTTTGTCTTCGAGTTCCGCGGTAGTTCCTCCTCCGATGATTTTGATCTAAGAAGGGGTTCAAAAGGGAGGGAATGAGTACGAGCGTACTCGGCAAGTTCATTATAGGAAATATGTGTATCATTCGCTAGCTACAGCCATAGACCAGAAAATCATAGGCGAATGCAAGTTTTTGTAAATATTTCTTCAAAAGATTTATTTTATTCTGAAAACTATGCCTGCCAGTCTTCACAGGTTGACCAGAACTTCACGGAGTTCCTTTCCTACCGCATTCGTAGTTCCCTTCCCGGAACAGGGAGTGACAGCCACAATTTAATACACTCTGCAGAGGTGCGTTACTTTTCCCATAAGAGAACTTATCCTTGTTGCCAACCGGGCAGCTTATTCTCATCCACACTTCCTTTGGTGTGAGGCCCAGTATGATCCAAGTCAATCACTGTTCTTCTCCGCAGCCTCGCATACCCACCCTTTTGTAAGTCTGTCCTGTCATTTATCTATAGGTAGACTAACACAGACATTTGTTCTCTCCTTTACCATTAAGGTAGACTGATACGAACAATCCACACGCATGGTCCTATACACTATAGATAGACTAACCCGGACAACTCTTACAATCCATCATAGACCTTTAACAAGTCTGCCCTTTCCTATATCTATTGGTAGACTGTTACGGACCGATGTCCTCACCTTTACCAATAGATAGACTGATACAGGAGAGGAAAAAGATACAGCTGGCTTCTCGAGAGCCATTATAGATCTCATGGTTAACGCGATATGTACGGCGCTAGAATCAGTAGACGGCATTGGTGATTAGTCCTAGATGAGTAGTACCCTTGCAATGGAACCTCCACCATCAACACATACCATGGTTCCATTACCCACCACATAGTCATATTCATAATTGTAAAGTAATGTTTTGATTTTCAATGCAGGAGTGATAAGTATAGTATTTTGCATAATTTGATAAAAATAATCAAATGATATGTGCAAGCGATGAACTTTCCTTTCTTGACTGCAAGATTATGCGGGCAAAAGCTTCGATACATGATAACTTCAAATTCTGAAATTCCATCATCGTCTGGTAAGGACAATGTTTAAAGAACTGGCAAAGATGCTATAATGCATAGTACGAGATGCAATCGTTCTAAGCGCAACCTAACCCCGATGATTTATGATTGGTGACTTATAAAGTTTTCTTTAGGGTGTGTTGCACTTTTAGAGTGGTTTCTGAAACAAGGTTCTTATTAGGGTTTGATTATCTTAGTATCTTAAACAAGTAATATAATGCATCATAACAAGCATACACACAAAGGAATTGTAGTTGAATAATATGTAAAGAGTAGTTGTCAGTTTTAAGTTTTACAGGGCCTCGTTGATGATTACTTCAAAACAAGAACATTCTAAGAACATGTTATATAAGAAATAAGAAGTATTTGAAGTAAGAACTATTGGCTTTTATGGTTTGCTTGATATTTACTTCAAAAGAATAACTTTTAAAGAACATGTTTAGTAAAGAACAAGAATTACTACAAATAGGAGCTAGGTGCTTCTAGGGTTTACTATTGGATTCATTTAGTTCACTAATAGGGACTAGTTGGTTCTTAGGTAGAATGGTTCTATATGCAGCAAGTATTGGCAAATTTATTACTATGGTTGATCATAGGTATCATATCAAAGGATGGTTATCAAAGTGGTGTCATGAGTTAAACATTAGGGTTTACTATGACTTCTCATTTGCTTCACTAAGTAATCAATAATGGGTTCCTAAGAAAGGTGGTTTATTATCCTCAAGTAGATTTTAGTTGAGTAGGAGCATGTAGTGTGAATTACTATCCAAGGTTGGTGTTATGGTTGATTACCATGGTTCTACTAAGTAATAATGGTTACGGTTGATTCCAATGGTGTGGTATTTAGGAATGGTGATCAATGGTGTTAATATGTGGGTAACAAGCTAGGATTTACACCTAGGTGGCACTAGTGGATAATATAAGGTTTATTCAGAAATGAAGACATGAAATGATGACTTCACTTGTATTTGGGTTTGTACTATTTTAGTAGAACTTGAGTATGCATCAATTCTATTACGATGAATCTATGAGTAAGGGTGCAAATCATATGATCCCATTTCATAACTTCCTAGGGTTTTAGAAGTGGGAGAACTTAGGGTTATAACATAAAATAATAGGGTTAAGGATTTTTATTCTTATTGGAACTAGGTTTCTAAATTGTGATACAATTCATAAAATAATAATTGGCAATAGATTTGAAGTTATTAATTAGTTATAAATAAAATTAATAATGATCTTAGCATTTTGTTATTTTAAAAGATTTAACAGTTAAGATAAATACTTTTAGGTTTAATTCAAGAATTAGGGTTTTATAGTTGTTATTAAATTTTAAAATAATAACTTGTTAACTAAAAAGGTTAAAGTAAATAAAAAACCTTTGAACTACCAAAATAATATTAGATTTTAATATTTTCTTGCTTTGTTATTATTTAAAGAAATAGTAAATGGTAAGTTGCAAGTTAGGGTTTATAAAATACCACTAATATTTAAGTTAATGAAAATATGATAACGAAAATTAATCTTAATATTTTCTTGACTTACTGAATAGCTATTATTTATTTTGTAAAACTTAACTAATTATTGAATTCTATTTGTATTTTGGATAAAAGAAAAGGCATAATTAATAAAGGTTGAAATAATTGAATTTTTATTTTGACAAACATTTTCATGTTATATTTTTATTGGATATAGTTTAATTTTGTGAGCATATTAATATCTTATTTGTATTTTTATGAGTTGATATGAATTTTATTTATTTCGGCAAAGTTTCAGTTATTTTATGGTTTTTGAATTAAAGGACAAATACTAAACTTACCGGTTTGACTCTACCCCTAGACACAGACAGGTGGGGCCTTTGACCAGTCAACTGCCACGTGGGAAGAAGACCAGGTCAAAGCTGCTGACGGGGCAGGGACACGTCACTCTCGCCGGAAAACACGCCGGTGAACGACAGCGACGGTGTTCTGGCCATCCCGCGGGTGCGCGGATGATACCAAACGAACGGCCTCATCATGCCGAGCACGATGGTGGTGCCACTGCTACGAAAAGGTCACCGGAGCTAGCTCCGGTGAGCACTACCGCGGCGGTGTACTCCGGCGACTAATCAATCGTGCGATAGAAGGCGCTTTAGGAAGAAATAGAGGGTGCTGGAGATGCACACGATTGACCTAAGGCTGATGAACAACTTGGAGACGGTGGCAATCGAGCGTTTTCCGGCGAACCGGAGCGAATGGGAACGCCAAAATTCACCCTCCTCCTTGCTCCCCTTGATGCTGTGCTCCTCCAGGATGCTCCTGGTGGTGATGTGCGTCGCCTGGACTGCTTGGTTGGCCCAGGGGTGGCTTGTACCGTCGAGTTCTTCCTCGACGCCGACGATAGTGAGTGGAAGAATACGAGAGATAGATGGCGACTGAGAGGAAATGGATGGGCGTCGAAGAACAAGGATGACACGGTGATGCTTCAGGTGTATTTATAGAGCCAGGGGAGTAGGGTGTCAAGGTGGGATCCCGGTGGGATGTCATTTTGTACTATGTAGTTTAAATTTTGATGTCAAAATTTGTACTAAAAAAGTCAAATTATACTACAAGTGGGACAAAAATGGGATCCCACTTGACACCCTTACAGGGGAGGTCGGCATGGTCATTTCCTCTCCGGCGATGGCTCAGATGTGGCGGCATCATTGGCAAGGTTCTGGGCGTTGATCTTGATGCTTTTCGGATAGGACAGACGTGAGAAGTGTTGGGTGCGGTTCAGAGATGGTCTGCGGCGTCCAGGGTCGCTCTTATCGTCGACGAGGACGTGGCCGTAGCTGCTCCGTCGCGTTGTCGACCTCCAGGGAGAAGAAGACTCAGTTTTTCTTCTATTAAACGAAGGGGTACGATGGGCTGGGCTGGACTGGCGGTGTGGACTTGCTCCTGAGCTGCTGATGGGTTGCTGAGGTTCACCAGGTATGCTTCTCTTCTTTTTCCTTTTTCTGTTTTTTATTTTCTTTTTCATTTTCTGTTTTATATTGGTGGTTTGGCATTATGGCAGCCCAATAGCTTGGCCGCACGAATCTGGGATGGTCACCATCGCAAAGATGGGCGAAGAAAAACACGCTAATTGGACCAGCACTGCAGCACATCTATCCTAGTCCTGCTACATCGTGCGTCGATGTCGTATCGATCAGCCGCCGATTAACTGCCTCATCAAGGTTGAAAAAGGTAGTATTCCGTACCAATATGGTTTTCCAGTTGCGTTTCGCCACTGCAAGAGCGGTTCATGTGAAGGGAAGCCATGAATTAACCAACCTAGCAGCTCCCGTGTGGTTTCAGAAACCAGCTGCTGACTTCGTTAACGGTGAGATAGATGGTCATGTCGAGAGAGCCTTAGCGAGTAAGATGAAAGCTGGGCGAAGCATGCAGTGTGCCGTCTCTACCACGGGGTAGAGGAAGAGGATTCCGCGGCCGTCGGATAGAAGCTGCACGAAACGAACTTACTGGCGGGAACGTGGTGCCCACAGTCGAGAACACGGTGGAGGAACAGTAGCTGTTATGTATGTACGGGTGGCGTCCGTGAGATCCAGAAAGATGAATCGCTTTGTTGTTGCAGTCGGTGTCGAGCCGGACATATTCTACGACGAATAGACCTTTTAGAATTTCGCTCTGAAAAGAGGGTTTTGTTTTTTTTTTTTTGCTCCAAAGAGCATTAGCACCGGATTTGGAACCAACCGGTGCTAAAGGGGTTATTAGCACCGGTTCGTGCGATCTGGACGTCCAAGGGACCAGCCGCGGTATTAGCACCGGTTCGTGCGGGACCTTTAACACCATTTCGTGCCACGAACCGGTGCTAAAGGGTTGGCGTCAGGCATAAACCTGTTACGAATCGGTGCTAAAGGTTTTTCAGCTCCCCACGCACCTCACCCCCCCTCCCCTCCCCGTGGATTTTTTTACTTTGTAAAATACAAAAGAAAATGATAGAAAATTCAAAAATAAAATGTTTTCAGATTCTTGTATGTTATGCAACCTACTAGTGGGTGAAATTAAGAAATTTGAATTTCCATTTTTTTTGTAAAAAAAGGTTTGAAAAATGGTAAAACCGCATTAACTTTTGCATACGACGTCGGAAAAAAACGTATAATATATCAAAATCATCGTGGAAAAAAGTTTTAGATTCCCAAAATTCCAAATTAAAATATGAAAGCAGGAAGATTTTAGTTTTTTGCTAGAAATTTAAGATTTTATATTTTTTTTACTTTTTTTAAATTTAAATTAATAATTCCTTCTTGCATAAAGGTTATTATTGATTTTAGAAAATTATAAGATTTTCAAATTTTCAGGTTTTAGGTTTGGCAAAAAAATTAAAAAATATAAATTGAAAATAATTAAAAATAATACAAATTATAAAGTTAATGCTTATTTATTTATTCAAGATTATTATTATATCATTACTTTTGTTTATTAAAAAAATTATTTGAAATTCGAACAATAAAGAAATATGACATCGACCGACATGTTAATAGGATTGATATGATACTAGTATCACATACATACGCGAAGCACTTGGATGCGGGACGGAAACGAACTTGAAAGTTAAGCGTGCTAGTGCTAGAGTAGTGGGAGGATGAGTGACCGAGCGGAAAGTTTGAGCACGAGTAAGTAATTGGACTAGAGATAAGGATAGTTACAGACTAAATTTATGATATAACTAAAATATTAGAAATTTTGAAAAAAAAGAAAAAAGAGGGAGTGAAAAATAATTTGAAAAAAAATACGGTAGCGGGGTTCCACCGCGGCAGTGTTTTGGGGCGTTTTCCTGCTGCGGCAGACCCATAGCACCGATTCGTATTACGAACCGGTGCTAAAGATCCTCTCGCTCGGGCGCCCGGCAGCCGCCACGTGGTGCCCCTTTAGCACCGGTTCGCAACTGAACCGGTGCAAAGGGGGGAGCTTTTGCACCGGTTGAGCATCTGGTGCATATGTCCCTTACCAACCGGTGCAAAAGCCCATTTTCCACTTGTGTGACTAGTGAAATTTGAACTTCCGAGACAATGAGTACGCCTCAGCGGATGCAGGAATACGTCCACGTTGATCCAAAGGAAAACGGCAATAACCAAACGGGAATAATAATAAATAAAAATGCAGAAATAGGGGAGGGTAGGAGTAACACGGAGCAAAAGGCAGGAGCCGAATGGGCTGCAGGCAGCTGAGGCGACGCCTAGCTCGAAGGTTCTATACTTAGATCGGTCATCACGATTCAGAAGAAGACCGTTTCTGGTGGAAGCAGCTGACCGTTTCTGGTCACGACTGATGGTCTCTTTTGGCGCACGTTGGACTCGCTTTCGCTACAGATCTCGTGAAGACTGTAGAGAATTCGTCGTGCGTACATCGATTTGCCTCTTATTTGGCGGTCCATCAGGCAGCCGTTGCGAAGTAAGCCAAATTGCCCTAATCAGGCAGGCAGGCTTTCACGCAGTGGACGAGCCGAGTATCGATCTTTTTCTTTTTTTTTAAAAAAAAAAAAAAGAATACGCGCGTCGCCTAGATAATGTACGGCCACCCGGCGACGGTGATTCCTATTTGACGCCTATTGCGTTGGTTATCCTGACTACATGCGACGGGACAAAATGGAGCACGAAGAAGCAACACAGTGGAGGCCCAAATAAGGGGCAGTGTCATAAAAGAGGCCTGCTCCAGCGGAAGACATGCTTTCAAACCGCTCGGTTGGGCCTGCTCGAAAGTGCAAAGTCAAACCTTTTCGGCCTTTCCTGGAAAGTGGAAACCAAACCCTGCTCCTCTTTTTTTTTAAATGCTTGCTCAGCGATATCGCTGGCTACCAGACCAGAAACAGAGTATGGAGTATACTCGATCCACTCAGAGAGATTGGTAAATCCGCCCTAAACCCATATTGCTACTGCTGCCGCTGTCATCAGCCCTGGTGAGTATTTCATCATCTACGGACAGGAATTTAGTGCACATGAATACCAGTGCTTCCTTCATTTTTTTTTATTCTAAAATCTTATATTTTTATTTCCTTAAAAATTATGGTGTTAAATATGTAGATAGATATGCACATAAAAAGTGTGTGTAAAAAAGTCCTGATATAAAATACTTTAAATTTTGGGAAATACAAAAAAGACAAATTTCTGATAAAAGTTGAAAATACAATATTTTTAACGAAAGTTTTTTCTTGCATACACCACTCTCATATATCTATCTGTATATTTAAAACTATAACTTTTTAAGACTTAGAAACGTGAGATTTTAAAATTTTCAAAAGTCTAAAACTGAAGAGAGCATTGATGCCCATGTGTCAAACACACTTTCCGATCCTCTACTCGTTAGTTCCATTCAAATAGCCATACTACTCCCTACTAGTTCTCACTACACATTGCTATTCACACTGCATGAATTGGTGGAGGGCACGGCAGGCGCTGAATTGGCGGAGGCGATTTCCTACGCTGTCCAGAACGGTAGAGCCGCCACCGTGTACACCAACAAATCGTCGAACACTGTCCAGATCCCGTCGCCAAAAAGCTGATGAGGCAATAACACGGGCCATGCGAGAGGTCGAGGCTGCTGGCCTTAAGCGTGAGTGCGTTGGATGAATTCTTCGAGCAAGGACGTTAGTGGCGGCGAGTTTTCGCAGCCTCGTAGGCGCTGTCAACCATGGAGGCCACCCTGAACAGCTTTTAGCTCACGGTGGTACCGACAGCAAGGGCCAGGAGGGAGAAGATGAACCTTCGCCGACCTTGGCCGCTGCACAAACAGGACCCGTTGCGGGTTGGTGTCTACCCGAATCTTCAGGTTCAGCGGCGCCGATATGTGCGATTGTGTTGGCAACCAGTGTTGGGGATGGTAGAGCACGTGGCGTAGCAGGTCACAATGGAGGACTTCCACCAGCTGTTGATGCGCGCTGGACGATCAGAGGCCCTGCATCGGGAGAGGCTAGCTTGGACTAGCAGGTCCCGATGTTTATGCTGAAGGTTAGGCCTCGATGTTCTTCAGTGCCAAGCACGCTGCACCATTAATCTCACACGGTCACACCTACTTCCAGGGAAGGTGCTCTGCAGCAACAGATTTGATCATCTTTGAGCGGGGATGTTGTTCCCGTCAGGCACTCCAAGACTGCCTATGCGTGTGCATCTTATGAGTGAGAGCTGGACTTGAGCGAGTTGTTTCAGGTACAAAAATCTGTTTATGAGAGGTGGTGGGGTTCTGCACGTGCTTCTCATCTTTCACTTCAATTTTAAAATTACTACGATTTAAAATTAAAACAAAAGTTAAAATATATTAAAATGGGACAAACCAAAAATCAAAATGAAAAAAAAATGAATTTTTTATTTTATTTTAAACCCGTTGCAAAGAACGGACATCTTTGCTAGAATTAATTTAATCCTTATGAACTTACTTGTACTTTCTCTAAATTGAGCTACTAAGAAAAGACGGCGTCCTACCAAACGCGTCCTGAATGTGCCCGAGTTCGAGGCACGGTGCAGGGATGCTATCGATCGAACCTGACTGTCGATTTTGCAGTTCCGGGTTTTTTCGTACTCGTGTCTGAGGACCAACTAGTTGATCTCTCTCTCTCTTCAGGGTCTCTCTCGAAGCCTCGTTCTCTGGTCTCCTCCACAGCATTCCCGGGCCGGACCGGACCTCTTTCCGCCGGCGACGCCGCGCGGCAAGGGCAAAGGGATGGCGCCGGTTATAGTATTAGGCTTAGTATTTGTCTAGTTGTTGTGTTTTCCCTTGTGGATTTTGGCAAGATGCCGTGTGGAAGCTCTCTCTTGGCGTCTGCGAGCGGCGCCGGAGTGAGGCAAGGTCCTTCTCCTTGCTGGCGTCCATGGAGGACGATGGTGAGGCGCGGATCTGGCCGGGGCTTCTTAAATAAGCTCGTGGCTCTTGGTGGATTTTGTGTCCATGGCCAAGGATTGGAGATCTCGTTCTCTCGCTCGTCAAGGGGACGGGGAAGATGGGGATTTCCTTTCTTTTCGTCGCCGGGCGCATGGATGCAGCGACGGGGAGCTTGGAAGCTGCTCCCGGGAGTGAAAGTTCGGCTGCTATTCTTCCGCAGCCGCTCAAGGAGGTCGGCAGGCGACCACTCCCTCCCCTTCTGTTGGTTTCGGTTCGTTCGGCCGACGATTGAAGGCGAAGATCAACAACCTCCAGGCTGCTATGCCGATGCGGAGGCCCCTTTGTTGCAGCTCAGTTGGCTCCTGGAGCCTCGTCCCAAGTAGTACAGTCCCCGGCGGCGAGGATCTTTGCTGCGCTGCGACATGGCGATGCGGTGGTGACGGAGCCGGACCCGATGGCTTTTCCTGTTCATCTTTCAGGGTCCATAGTGCAAATAGTTTGGATCTGGTTGTAATTTCATTTTTCCTTGTGGTCCTCTTTGTAAACTTGCCACCGATCCATGAAAGCTTCTAGGTCCCTCCGGGACCATCCCCTGTTCAAAAAAAAAAAAAAAAAGATTTTGCAGTTCCGCATTTACTGGTCTGTCGCGTGAACCTCACGCTGGGAATTTAACTGCAATCCCACTCTCTGGTAACTCGCCACCTGGAACTACATGCTGCCCACGTGTCGCACGCACGAATGGTCCTCTCCATGCCAAGCTCCACCTCGCAAACACAGGGAGCACCGAGGATGCCCACAGGCCAGAGCACGACCCAAGTCCCCAGCGACACCACAATGGTAACAAGCTCGCCGGCGAGCATGAAGCTCTTCGTGGACGTCGGCGCGGGGCGCGTGGTGTTCGCGGAGGCCGGCAAGGACGTGGTCGACTTCCTCTTCTCCCTCCTCGCCCTGCCCCTCGGCAGGGCGGACAGGCTGCTCGCCGCGCTCTCGGCGGCACGGGCGGCTGCGTCGGCAACCTCTACGTCAGCGTGGGGCAGCTGGACCCGGCGCACGTCCACACCGGCGCGGCGGCCAGGGAGACCCTTCTCCAGCCCACCGTTCTCTCCCCGCCAGCGGCGAGCGCCAAGCTCAGCTTCCACCAGCAGAGGAAGCTCTACACCTGCTCCAACTCCATCTACCGCTTCACCTGCAGCTCCAGGAACGTAACGGACGACACAGGCACAATCTGCCCGTCCTGCGGCAAACCGCTGACGGCGTCGGCGCGGTACGTGCCGCCCGGGTCGTCGGCGGCGGGCGACGTGGGGTTCGTTCGGGGCGGAGAAGGGTCCAGGTATGTCGTCACGGACGACCTCCGCGTCATGCCCGGGCCGACGACGGCTGGTGAGCATATAGATATAGCATTGTTGACGGCCCTCGGTGCGGGGAACGTCGACGCGCTCCAGGAGTTGGAAGTGCAGCTTGGGCTCACCGAGGTTGGGAGAACATATAGGGCAAATTAATCATGGTGTTTACACTTTACACTTCAAAACTATCAAATGCAACTGAGTGATTCCTCTATTGGACTTTGCAACTGCAGTGTACAGAGATACTGAAGGCGTCGCTGCAGTCCAAGACCGTGCTCACCCATGTCTTCCTTCGCCGGCGAGCACCTGGAGGCGAGGACAACTAGTTTCCCGAATTAACATGCGCTCATCAACTTCCTAAATTGCAAGGTACGTGTCAGCTGGATATGGCAGATACAATCTAATAGCTAAAATGAAGATAACGTGCTAATACTATTGTGGAAGGGTTCATTCAGTCTTATATGTTACTATTCAGTTCCGGAGGGATCATGTTGTTGTACGTCTTGTGCAATTCTTCGATATCAAAGGCAACACCGATCCAACTCAAACCTTGTTTTCTTATGCAGCAGCGAAGGAAACTAGCAGGAGAGACAGGAACAAGGCGTCATGGATTAAGAAGCCGGTTCTTAGAGGCTTTTACTCTTTGTTTACGTTGTATCTGACGTGTTGTTCTTCCGTTGTTCTGTTGTTCTTCTAGGGTTCTGGGTAGCTGCTGAACCTACTATTATGCTTGTGACAATGTATATAGGCTAGTTGCTTAGGCGTTAAGAAGGTGTGATTACCGTCTTGCCAATGTCTACCTTAGCTTCGGCCTCCGGCCAAGTTTATGGTACTGAAAATTTGTAAGCTGGTAAACGCAGATGAATATTATCCATACTAGGAAGGTTGGCGCGGCAGTTTATTCCTCGGTGTAGAAGAAAAGATACCACAGAAAATTGGAAATAGAAATGATGTGCCAGTATTTGGGATACAATAATTTTTAACGGAAGTTTTTTTGCATACACCCCTCCCATATATATCTATCTATATATTTAAAGCTATAATCTTTTAAGACTTAGAAACGTGAGGTTTTAAAATTTTCAAAAAATCTGAAACTGAAGAGAGCATTGATGCCCATGTGTGAGACACTTTCCGATCCTCTACTCCTTAGTTCCATTCAAATAGCCATACTACTCCCTACTAGTTCCGAAAAGTGTATTTGGTTCATGGGCACTAGTGCTCCTGCTATTTAAAAAATTCGAAACTCATACATATTTGTTTCAAAAAAATCTGAAAATAAATCTAGACATAACAAATAACGTAACCTACGAGCGTGTAAACTTTTAATATGAAATTTTTTATATTGTAGACTACACAAAAAGACAAAATCTGTTGAAATTTGGAGATTTGAAATATGCATACCCAGATCCACACATTTATTATTTTTGTGTAGCCCATAATTTTTTGTTTTTGAAATTGAAATTTCTTTCATTTATGGGATAATTCATTGGCTACACCATGATTTTTTTTTCAAATTTTTTTGAAACACATAAATAGGATTTTTATGTTTTCTAAAATAGCAGGAGCACTGGTGCCTAGTAGCACCAAATCTCTGTCCCTACTAGTTCTCACTACACATTGCTATTCACGCATTACTAGTATAGTATCATGGGGAGATGCTTGTGTACTTGTCTCTCTGGGCTATCGGATTGCTCTGCAAGAACTACTACATTTGCATCGCGTGTGACACTGACGCTGCCTATTAATCTGCATCAGGATGCAAGTAACTCTAGGGATGTTTTTTCGACCCAATTTGGCACTCTGTTCACAAATTATGATGCTTACTCTCCACTTCGCATTTACAGTGCTCAAGGGATTGACGTTGTAGATTAATCTGCAGTGTGCGATGCAAATTAACTCTAACGTGAGCCATGTGCTTCTTTACATCTAATTGCCACTCTGAATTCAGTTTGGCAATCAATGTACAATGCTTTATTATCCACTTAGATATGTAAAACAGTGCTCAAGTGAACCGTGCTCCTAACTTATACATTCAGTTCACAAGATATTTGGGCATCTCCGGGATGGAGCTAGAGCGTTGGGCCGAGGCCAACTGACGCCAGCACCTCTGGCCGAAAACCTCTGCACACGCTAGCCCGCAGCAAAATAACGCTAGTAGGAAAGAGCAGATCGAACCCCCGATAAATGATGCAACGTGCAAAGCACCACCCGGGCTCTTTCCTAGGCCCAACGAGGCACAGCACCAACAAGCAAGGAAAATGCAAGCATGGATTGATCGATCGCTCCCTCCAGAAACCAGGCTGCTTCTCTGATCCTGTTCAGAAACCAGAATGTTCATGACGCAGCCACGCAGGGAGTGATAGTTCATTTTGCATCTGAGGTGATAACTTGCTAAGATCCTTGATAATATCCTGTCATTGTAGTTGTAATTAGTGGGGCAAATAGATAGATACATTTCGAAAAACTGACAAAGTGAAGTAAAAGATGAATGTAGTAGGGAAATACAAAACTAACTGGTTGAACAATATACGTTTTGCTTAATAAGTTTGTACCTTCAATTGTAATATTAATTCACTGAGAATATTCTTCACCTCGAGTGTGGGCTTATTGGGGTTCATGTTGAGCGATTTGAGAATTGCACTGGACACAGCATTATCCTCCGCCATGTCCTGGCTTATGGTTTGTACACAGACATGTTCAAGCGAAGAGAGGTTCTCCAGGCCCAGGCCACCGTATTGACGCATGATGTCACGCACTCTGAAACATAACTTGAGGGTTCGGAGCTGTTGCATGGCTCCTTGTGTAAACACCAATTCCATATCGTCAGTTCTACCCCCAATACTGAGCTTTGTTAGACACCGAAATCGATAACCATTGTCAATGATCAATCTTCCATCTCTGCCTTTTCTGGGGTCATTCACCCATATGTCGAGGTCACTGAGCGACGGCATGCTCCCAAGAACTTGAAGGTCCTCCTCTCCCAAGGTTTCCACTGCGATGCGTAGGAAGGAAAGGGAGGATAGTGAGGGAATCAATCTTGGTACTGCACAGATGATACCTTTGGGCATGTCAAGTAACACCAGTTGTGTTAGTCGCACAAAGGTTGATGGCAGCTCTTCTTTCAGCTCTGTGTCACTCATATCCAGCACCTCCAAAAATCGTAGATTCCCAATCTCCCTTGGGATCTTCTTGACAGATGTCTGATGTAGGCGCAAATACCTCAGATGGAACAAATTGCAAATATCCTTTAAATGATCATCATCCACCTCACGGCAACCACTAAAATCCAATGCACGCAGGACAAGAAAACCCGAAAGTGTTGGCAACAAGCTGAAAGCTGAATTTGCCACAGTAAGTGACCTCACATGGGACAGGCTCTCAGTTGGCAGCTGAATGACCTCTCCATTGCTTGTTTGGAGGGATAGTCGACGGAATTTACTTGGTACAGAAACGAGCTGCTGATCACCTAATCTTGTTAGGAAGTTTTCGTCATTTGAAAAGGAAGTGATGAGGTCACGCACCATATCATGTACACGACAAGATGTCACTATTTTATTACTGTCAATGTATGCCGGTTGGAGCAAACTTCTATTGATGAGCTCAACCAAGTAATGTTCTCCTACTTTGTAGGGATTCTTCCCATGTTCCTTTTTCACAAAACCTTCACCCACCCATTTCCATATCAGTATGGTGGTTTCAATCTTATAATCCTCTGGATACAGACTTAGATACAATAAACAAGTCTTAAGATGTGGTGGTAGATCATAGTAACTGACTGATAATATCCTCATCATATTCCTCAAATCATCAAGACTATTTTGTAGCCCTGAACCCATAGACTGGTACACCATTGACCAATACTCATATGCATTTGTGTTCCCCTCTTTACTTGCCAGTAAGCTGGCAATTGTAACGATAGCTAATGGTATTCCACCACATTTCTTTAAAATGCTCGTGGCTATTTGGTCCAATTGTAAAGGGATGCCTTTTTCCTCGCCGCCAAATATTCTTTGGTAGAATAACTTTCTTGAGTCAACAATGGAAAGAGATTCTAGCTGATAAACATGACCAACTTCTTTGGCAATATCAAGATTGCGAGTTGTTGCAAGTACCCTACTTCCATATTCATTCTCAATCAGAGCACGCTTAACGATTTTCCACGCAGTTTTGTCCCACATGTCATCAATAACAATGAGGTACCTAAGAAACAACACCAAAAGAAAATATATTAGTAATGTTGCGTGTGTCCTGGATATTTGGCTCCCAGGCTCATGTGAGCCCTTTTAAAAAAAGGCATTCACAAGTGCATTTGAAAACTCAAAAATATTAAAAAAGTAACCATACATGTTATAGTGTTATTACTATATGGTCAATTTGCAACTATTTTTCAGGATACCAAATTGTATCTCATGCATTAAAGGACGGGGATAAAGAGATAACATGTTATGAGAATAACCAATTCCAGAGAGCCTCTTCTAATCTTTTGTATTCCATGATGTGTCCTGCTCATGTCCAAACAGTGTCATGACCGCATAAATAACTATATTGGCGTGGGTACTGTTGTGCCAAAAAAAACAGCGGCCACAAAAGGATACTCATATATCATATAGTAGTCTCTCAAATAACTGCACAACATTCAATGGGTCTCATAATGAAACCAAAGTAATATGTTAAAGTAAACCTTTCATACTCAAGCATGAAGCGTTGAATATGTTGTAATTAGTTGGAGACATTTATCTCCGAAATTCAGATTGCTGCACTTTAATTTCTGGTTGCTTATTCTTCTTTTCTTATATTTTATTTCTAAACTTACATAAATTTGTGCTTACTTTTTAGGAACCTTCATGTTTGTCTTTGACACGGTACTACTTAATGATAAGAAATGATCCGAGGGATGAATTCCTATTCAAATTGTTTCATTGTATTACACTGAAATGTTTTTATTAGATCCCGGCGGCAGATGTAGGACCTCTTTCCTCTTATGTGGTAACAATAGGAATATCAAGCATCATATGATAACGATAAATTAACAGAAATGAGTTGGGAGAGTCTTAAAAAACTTCATAATGTAATGCTAAAATATTCATAGGTCAACAAAACCAAACCAAAGTAATGCTAAAATATTCATAGGTGAACAAAAACAAACCAATCATACTTATGGTGCATAGGCAATACCTCTTGTTCTGAAGGAATTCACGTAGTTCCCTGATGAGTTGTTCCTGGTCCCAGTTGTCCTTCCCAATGTTCATGTTCTTCTTATCAAGTTGATTGAGCAAGTTTTCAAATATCTTCTTCATGTTAGGAGTAAGAGAGACGGAAACAAAAGCGCAACAATCAAACTGAGGCTTAAGCTTCTGATACACCACATTGGCAAGAGTTGTCTTGCCTAATCCTCCGAAACCAGCAATAGAGACCATCTTAAGTTGCTTCTCCGATAACTCGCCCCCGTCCTTCAGCATCTGCAGTAGCACTTCGCTCTTCTCTTCGATACCAATAAGATCTGCAGCATTGTCGTACAGAGCTGATAGGCGAAGGCTGTCAACGGTTGGACCAATAGGCTTGGAACCTATATTATCAATTTTGTACCTATCACGCTGCTCACTGATCTCCTTGATGCGGCTCTTGATGCCTTTGATATCGACGCCGATCTTGTGTCGAATCTTGCCCTTTGTTAGCAAGTTGAGGCTTCGATGGACATAGCCCATGAAACTATGAGGCTCATGGGTGTCAACACGCACCATATATCTGTCGATGCTGTCCTCAAGATCATAAGACAAATCTCTGACGGCCTTTGCCCAGATCTTGACTTGGTTATCCGGTGGCTGGTCGATGGGAGCGTCGGAGACCTTGAGGAGTGCGGCCTGCATGCTCTCCATTTCGGCTTTCAGGAACATGATCTCACCCCTGACTCCCTTTTGCAGCTTGTACTCCTTCGTCAGCAGTTCGCCAAGCTTGGGCAGGAGTGTGCCCATCGCCCCGGTGATGAGCTCAGTCATGCTTGGTCGCGGTAGCTCTCAGTGGTTGCTGGTGTTTGGGCAAGCAGCAACCTTGGCGTCGTATTTTGTGGAGGATAATCGCGGGAAAGATTAGGCAGGACTGCTGATAAGATACACAATTAGTCAGGATTCAGGAGGGTAACAAAGTCAAAACCTCGACAAAAAAAAATCCCTGATCTACCGTTACCGGCACCTCAACTGATTATAGAACCGTAATCTACGAAAACTGCAAACGGAGACCGAGCTCTATGTTGCCCTTTATTTTCAAAAATTCGGAAATCATAGTTTTAAGTTTTAGAAAAAAGTGAAAACATTCGTAGGTGTAGACAATGATGAAATCTACAAACATCCAAAATCTCAATGTGAAATTCTTTGTATTGTAGACTACACAAAAATGAGAAAATCTGACAGGTTTTATAGTTTTGAAATGTGCACTATTCATTATTCTCAGATCCACACATTTGTCATTTTTTTGTAGCCTAAAGTACTAAGAATTTCACATTAAGATTTTGCACGTTTGTAGATTCCATCATTGGCTACCTCCAGGCCTTTTTTCAGAATTTTCAAAACTTAAAAATATAATTTTCGCAATTTTTAAAATAATCTAGTACAAAATAATCATTGGCTACATGTAGCTGGGCTTCCATTTGTCCACTCTCATCTAATCTGAGTAGTACAAAATAGTTCCGTGTCGCCGGCTCGCCGCGCACAGCGCGCGCGCTCGGTTTCAGAACAACCAAAATGAGGAGAGGGAAACCCACCTTCACCACGCACGCGTCTTTTTGACGGCGCGACGCTTCGAGGGTGGGCGGCGAGGGGCTCAACCAGCGCCGCGCAGGATCTGGAAGGCGGCGCGCACGGGACTGTCTCAGCTGGCACTTGGCAGCGGCTCACGCGTGGGTCAGGCGACGGCGGCGTGGCTTTCCAGAGGGAGATTGGAAATGGAAGCTGGAGAAGGGGACGGGAAGGGGAAAGTTGCAGGCGGGGGCACACTCGTCCCACTCGTCAACGGTAGTCGTTGGCTCTTGGCTGCCTGAATTGGATCGTGGAGGCACTCGTCCCGACAAAAAGAGAACTTCACCAACCGATTTGATGCGGTTGAATACTCCATTATCGTCCAAAGGGTCCGTTTTTTCATACTCCCATCAAGCTTGTCTAATCTTCAGTCGCGTATTCTAAAGCATACCTTCAATCACGACGGATCGAGTGTTTGGAGACGTTGTTTCTTCATGTCACACATCGCTGCTGAGTCGGGTCCCTCAACGCCTAAACATAAATTTAAATATTTCACATTTAAAAGAGATCGTTTTCGTTGAAGTCATCATAATCAAAGTAGCCGCGATCATATTATAGACCAGGGGTGCAAATAAGCAAATTGAACATAATTTATAAGAAGGAGTTCGGTGACGCCGGCAGCGCATACTAAGTTGACTAGGCCCGTCGAGCACGACAACCTCGTCGTGATTTGCCCGATCTGGTTGCTCCGTCGCTGAGGCCGACGCTGATGCCGATGCCGCGGACGTCGGTGTACTAGCAGACGTTGTCGACGACACGCCTGCTGGTGTCGTCGTTGCCTCCGGGGGCGGGGTTGCTGCCGCTGCCTCGGCCGCCGCTATTTTGGTTTGGATGTCGTCGATGATCATGCCTTTGTAGAAGTTGTACGCTTCCAGCGTCCGGGGAGACATTCCAGCTGTCAACGCGGTCAATAGGGAGAAGTCCTCCTTGCATTTCTTGAGCTCCATCTTCTCTTCTTGACGGGAGAGAATAGCGGCGGCGGGAGGGAGAAATTAATTGGCGGGAGGGGTGAAATCATTTGGTAGCGGGAGACTAATTATATTTCAATGGGTTAATGACCCGTCGGGTCCGCCACTCCCCGGCTTCTCGCTCTATCCGGCGTGCCCGAAGCATCCTTTATGGAGCTGGGACAGGCTCGGAGCGCCGGACACCGTATTGGACCGCGCGGACAGAAGAGGCGTTTGGGGCGAGGGACTGGGACCAAAAAAATGTCCGGCGCCCTCCCCCCCCCCCCAACCCAAAAAAAAAACCTTTGGGGACGCTTTGAGGGATGCGACTGGAGATGGTATAATATTTGATAAAATTTAAATGTATCTAAACACTATCTAGTGTCGTTTAGGTACTTTAAATTTTGATAATTCTCAAACTACTTTTGTGGGATGAAAAAATACTAAATATATCTAAATCTTTACAAATTTTAGACAAATTTGATGGAATGGAGGGTGTACTAAATTAAAGTCAGTTAGTAAGGAAAGGAGGGAGTATAAAATAGTAAGAGCATCTCCAGCCGTCTCCCCGACGAGGCTTCCAGAACGCCTTTTTTTTCATCCGGATGGACGAAAACGGCCCAGCTGCGCCCCCGGCTCCTCGTTTTCGCTCGGATTAGGCCTTTCATCCGTTCGGAGATCTCAGGCCATCCCCGGGTTCCCGAGGCCCGGTCGGGGACTCCGGACGAAACAAAACGCGCGAAACGTCGAGCGGGCCCGCGTTGTCCGCTACAGAATTGGTAGTTCCCTCCATGAATTTCGTTTTCCCTCCAAAATGCGCCGCATAGAACCATTTTCCCCGCAGAATTTCGGAGGAGCTACCGCCATTCTCCCCCACAGTTGCAGCTCCTCCTCTTCCCTTCCACCACCATGCCGCCGAAGAAGCTCGCCGCCGATTGCGCTCCGAAGGCGAGGAAGCCGCGGGCGCCAAAACATAGGTTGCCGGGCATCTCAAACGCGGAGTGGGCGGCGGATGTGGAGCGGCGGCGGAACGAAACTCGCGGTCGGGCGGAGAGGATGAAGAAGTGCAACGCGAAGAGGGTGGTGGCGGCGGACGAACAGGCGAGGCTGGTGTCCATCAACTTCGGCCAGCCGCGCATCGCCCAATTCCCCGGGCCATGGCCGATCCAAAGTATGATCGGCTCTCGTTCCTTCTCGCCGGCGTCGCCGGCCACGGCCATGTTCCATGACACCTACGCCGCCGGCATGGCCGGGTTTACGCCGTCACCGCCGAAATGATTCTTTTGTGTAGCGGGAAGACGATTTTTTAAATCTATCGCTGCTGATGGGCGAATGCCGGGGGTGCGACTGGAAAAATGTTGTCCCCCACGGCCTTTTTACATCCAATCCGATGTTTGTTATATCCGGATTTTCACCCGGAGGTTTGAACGGGCTGGAGATGCTCTAAGCACACCAAAACAGTCCCAGAACTTGTTTTGAACAGCCACATACGGTATACATATTGCAGTGACGTGACAATACGGTAGACCTACGACGGCGCATCATGGTGGCCCCAAACGGTTGCGGGCAAGGTCTGACGTACTGGTTCTAATCAGCGCAATTTCCCGTTCCAAACCATAAATCGAGGGATTTGTCATCGTCGGCGAGTGAACGGCGACGGCTGGAGCTCGATGTTGTTGCCCCCTTCATCCCGCTCGTCTATGTTGTTGACTCCATTCATAGGCAAGCTCCAGCACCCTCGTCTGCTTCGTCTTTTCTCTTCTCATGGGTGGCGATGGCAATAGCGGAAGCTCGTCGAAGCACATGTTGTCACGTTTCCCGCTGGTGATCTGCGACAGTGGCAACTTTCTACAAGTGCCCGAATCATGGGTATGTGCTCCCTCTTCTTTTTTTGTTTTCTATCTAAAATTTAGCTTATGATTTCTATTTTATTTGCTTGTTGCAGACGCATAAAGGTGGTTACAACTTCTGAAAATGGGAGGATGTATATGAGGAGCATTTGAAAAAAAAAATTGGTGAAATTTGGCAAGATCAGACCAAGGAGAGTAGACATCCATGCTGCCTGCAACCTTGTACCCTATTTGCTTAATTATGTCTTGAAACCGCAGAGAGGACCAAGTATCAGCATCACAATCGTCATAGCACACTTTGTGCCCATCAACGTGCCCTACTGCAACCACAACCAACAAAAAAACCTTCATAGATCACCTCCGCGGTAAAAATATCATTTCCTTCCTCTACGCACTGAACAAAAGCAAAAAATCTTCAGACCTTTGGCCCAGCTTAGAGCATCTCCACCCGCGTCCCCCAAAGCGTCCCCCAAAGGGATTTAGGGCGCGCCGGACAGAAAATGCGTTCCAGCCGCGTCCCCCAAAGCGTTTTTTTGTCCGGCGCGGCCCGATACGGTGTCCGGCGCCCCGAGCCCGTCCCCGTCCCACAGGGGACGCACCGGGGACGCCGGACACAACGAAAAGCTAGGCGAACCGACGTGGGCTCGACCCGTCAGCGGCACAGGAAGGCTAAAACCCCGTCGCCTACCTTTGGTCAAGCGACGTTAATGGCGTCCCTGTTTTCCCAGGCGACGCAGGGACGCGTCTCGTCGTGCATGGCCGCGTGGCCGTCCGCGGCTGGAGTTATTGTGTGCAACCACCCGCTGCCGCCGCTTGTTTTAAGACGCCACTGCGGTTCTCGCCGCTCATAATCCTTCTCGTCGCCGCCGCCTCCCCTCCCGGATCTTCTCCTCGCCGCTCAAAAAATGTCGAGCTCGTCCTCCCGCAAGATCGCCGCGGCGAACGGCTTCGGCCGCGGCGGCCTCACCGTGGCGGAGGCGTGGGCGTTGTACCACGCGCCGGTATCCGGTCCCGCCGGACATGCGGGCTGCCAAGCGGCGGCGGGCGGAAGATGGCCGTGAACGGCATTGGCGTTCCGCCGCCGCCGAGCCGCGCACGGAGCAATGGTGGGACGCCGTCAAGGCCCGTCGGGCTCAACTCACCGCCCGGGAGCGGTTGGATCCGACGTGGGCGGTCGACAACAACGACGCTCGGTGGACGACGTACTTCAAGGCGAAGTACGACATCGAGATGCACGGCACCGACAACCTCGTCGGCGGCCCCAATAGCTGGAACAAGGACGGTCGCGCCCCGTTGCGGGGCGTTCGGGCGCACCCTCGACAACGTCATCCGCGAGCATCCGCAACGGCGCTCCAAGGCCGGAGATGCCGTCGTCGCCGCCGCCGTCTCCTCAATGGCAGCCGAGGAGGACGACGTACTCGTCCTCCTCGCACTCTTCTTCCTCGGGACCGGCGCGATCGACGCCGTCCTCGTCTTACCGGTCGGCGCCGTACACCGTTCCCAAACGGGAGGTGAAGGAGGAGCCGGCGACGCCCGTCAACACGAGGCGTGGCGGCAGCGGCAGCCGGCGGCCGCAAGGGAGGCGCGGCGGCGCCCTCCTCATCCCGAGCCGGAGGTAAAGGAGGAGCCGGAGGAAGCGTCGCGAGCGGCGCTGCCGGCGGAGTACGAGCGGCGGCAGCGGCTCATCGCCGGCGGCCGACGACCCCGAGGACTGCCCAGGGCTGCGGGCGGCGTTCTTGGCGTCCATGGACGACAAGGACGCATGGAGGGGCGACCTGGACGCGGCGATCGCCATGTCCATCCGCGACTCCGGCAAGCCGTTGGTGGATCTCACCGACGACGGCGAGGCAGGACCAAGCGGCTTGGTGAAGGACGAGCCCGTCGACGAGCCCGTCGACGAGCGCGTCAAGCAGGAGGTCGTCACCGACGAGATGTACAACTTCCAGCAGTACTACGACGCCTCCGGCCGCCGCAAGTGGTTCTAGATTAGGTTTAGTTTAAAGTTAGTCAAATTTCGTTCGAATCTATGTAAGTTTGGACGAATCTAATCGAATCTAGTTAAGTTTAAAATTTGCGAAATTTTGTTTGGGGGACGCGACTGGGGAGCGACGTCCCCAAACGCGGCACGAACGAAACACGTCCCCCAAACGCTCAATCCGGCGCGGTTTGGGGGACGCGACTGGAGATGCTCTTAAACCCTAAATCACAAAACCAAATAGCTACCAACAAGTTGAGAACAAAAATATACTCTAAATTACTATCTGCCAGCTCATTGAGCACAAAAATCTACTCTAAATCGACATCAATATGATGACCAAATAGCAGCAGAATCGAACTCACCATACACAAAGAGCAGGTTCTCTTTCCAGTCGCCACATGGGAGACATCACCAGCGCA
Organism: Lolium rigidum; assembly: GCF_022539505.1. Taxonomy (NCBI): domain Eukaryota; kingdom Viridiplantae; phylum Streptophyta; class Magnoliopsida; order Poales; family Poaceae; genus Lolium; species Lolium rigidum. Next base: position 231,434,868 of record NC_061509.1, read on the forward strand.
GAAAATGTTGCCCTCTCCACCACCATCAATCAGGTTGTTCCAGCGATGATCGCCTTGTTCCGCCACCCTCACGGTTCACCTCAAGCGCTCCACAAGAATAGAGAAACAGGGGAAAAAATAGACCTCCATCCCAGCCAAGTCACTGGAGCATGCTTTTCAATTTCTAAATGCCGAGTTCTGGACTGTCATAACAGCTCCAAGGGGCGAATGCAATTTCGACACGTAATCTCGAAGGGACACAGCCATCGTGAGCCCACATGGCACCTCTTAATCAGCCCACCACAAAGCCATCACACCCCTCCCTATACTCTCAGGACAAGTATCCAGGTATGTGGACATCCAGAACACTCCGTGTAAAACAACACTCTTGGACGAAGTATTTGATGATGAACATGATATTTTGCAAAGATAAATTACTACATTGCATAGAGGTGCAAAGGCAACTGGATGCCTGCCAAGCATAATATGCAAGTAAAACTTGCAACAGGAGCGAACTTTTAGTTTTCCACCTCATGATTTTGCAAACAGAAGCGATTATGCAGGACAAATCACTGGCCTCAATACAAAGCCAACCAGCAGTTGTTAAACTGAATTGCAGAAAAGAAAAGGAAAAAAAAAGCAAAACAAATAAGGAGCGGATCCTCCTGACATCGCATCTCTATACAGGTTCGTTTTGCAACAAAAACTGCCAGCAATGCCCAAGGGTTTTGTTCAGCAATACTTATTTCTCCTCGGTATCTCCTCCTATAGAAGAAGAGTGTCCTTCAGGTTGGCGACCTATGGGAGTGTAGCTCTCAACTCCTTTCTGTCTGCGCCAAATGACTGCATCATCCAAGAGTGTGTTAGAACTGGTTCATCTCCTTGAATAGTGCAACTATGGTTCAACTAGTACATAATCTAGCACATGGTGCTTTCAGTAAGTGGTAAAATTGACAGTTTCGTGTAAAATCGAAGAAAAAAAGATCTCATCTCGATCCTGTATAGTAGCTTACTACTAATACAACTGAAAACAAACAAGATAGTATTTGTTTCAAAAAAAACTCGTTTAAAATCGAAGAAAAAAAGATCTCATCTCGATCCTGTATAGTAGCTTACTACTAATACAACTGAAAAGAAACAAGATAGTATTTGTTTCAAAAAAACTCGTTTAAAAAAACAAGATATTAGACTAAAATGCCACATCACAAGATAAAGCTGCCACTACCAGTTTGACAAGTCCAGAATCTCTTCAGATAATATAAAAATGGTGAATTCACTTCTGAAGAGGCCAAATAAAAGATTAGACATCAACTAACCTCCACGCCGAAACCTTTGACATATACATTCGTAAAGAGCTCAGAAACATCGGGCATAGGACTTTCCTGAAGATATTAAAAGATGTTTATGTAAGTAAAAAAACCACAACCAATTCAACCTGGGCTAAAAGAGTACGTCCAAATGCAATGGTAACCTTGGCCTTAGCGATGGCAGTGTCGACTTCTTTCCTAATTTCTTTCTCCATGTCCTGAGAAAACATAGATCTATACTTAGAAAAAGAACACTCCTCTGAATGAAATACTTATACTGTATGTATGAATCTCAATGAAAACCATTTACATAGTAAACATGCTTGACATTTTTCGACAGAATCTCATACCTTGAGCTCAGCAGGGGTTGCTAGGTCATGAGCCAAGAGCAACTTTCTAACTCTTTCAATTGGATCACGCTCCTGTTGGGACCATAAAAATAATTGTCTGAAATAAATACATTTGGCACTACCACTTAACCTTGAACTAAAAAGGTCACGACATTCCAACCTGTCTGACACCTGAGATCTCATCCCTGGTACGGTAAGTGCTTCCTGGGTCAGACATAGAGTGGCCGTGGTATCTGTAGGTGTCCATTTCAAGAACCTAAATAGTAGGAATTTTATTAGTACCCAGCATTCAGTACTAACAAAATCTCTCCACACCCGAAACCATTATAAAATCATAGTATTTGTTACTAATAATTAATAGCAGGTAGACTAATATGGAAACAATCACGGCCATATATAAAAATGACTGTAACTGTAACTGAAGTGAAGCAGAAAAGAGATTTAAGCATCCACACTCAACTGTGTTCAGCTCATGACCATGCATTATTAGCAAGTTAGTAATGAAAAGTATCATCAGCAGACAGTAATAAATTAAAGTTAGCATCGTGTCAATCATTGTTCAAAGCTGTAACAATCAGGACATAAGCTAGTGTGTATTATTTTCATATTTTACATGTGAACAGGGTAAATTAGCAGAAATTGGCATTGCACAAACATGTAGCTTTGGGGATCTGGTAACAGAACAATCTTAAAGAGTTTCAATGGGAAACAATAGAAGGCAAACAGAGATGGAATCGCTGTGTTAGATGGATTGATCATCAATGAATATATAACCTATTTTAGTTCTAAGCCTCCAATCCATACTATCTCCTATATTACATACCTATGTTCATCACATCGGCTGCCAAAATCACAATCAACACCAGATCGTTACATATAATTCAAGCAACCTACTCTAGCATGCAATCAATTGATAGACCAAATTCTATGGAGATATCGAACAGATTTTTAATGTCAGGAAAGATCCAACACCTTTGTTAGGCATAGCAGATATATATTTTCGGGAAAAAATGTGAGTTCGGCTCAATTAAGTTAATATAGTCTTAGGCATTGATCCTTATTGCAAACCTAACCAAGAAATACAAAAGAATAGCCACAGCCTAGTAGCGCCACTGACCCTACGGAGCTAGCTAAACCCCTAACAAACCATCAAGCTCTCTGATATTCTAACTTAAAATTACAGAAGAAACAAGGATTCTCGTGTACTCACAATTGGGCCATTTGCAATGGCATGCTCCTTCGCAAATTTGCAAGCCTGCTTCACAGCAAGAACATCCATTCCGTCGACCTACAACAGACATAATTTGACGATGTCAATAGGAAATACAAAGTATGTCAGACATGAGTGTATAGCTTAAAACAGAAAAAATTCACAAATAGGAAGAAAAGATAACAGACTTCAAAGTATAGCTTAACTCATAATGGACAATAAGCCAGAGGAGAGAAATGGTACTCCTAAGAACACAACAGTGTAGCTTCTGTTTGCAAACATATTAACTCAGGACAGATTAAAGTTGCCTTTAGGGAGCCATAGTAAATTATTGAAGGCATTGCTTCCTGTGCATGTTTTAACAGCTAATCATCATGTGATAAAATACCATACTGAACAGTTTATATCCTTCAATCAAGTAATGTCCTCTTCTTAACCTACATGCTTTAAGAGCTAATCATGTGCTGCTAAAATACCATACTGAACAGGAGGTTACATCATTCAATCAAGTAACAGCCTCTTCTGCAACTTAAAAAAACAGACACGGAGAGGTCCGTCAAACCATCCCCACGAAAAGCAAACAAGCATACCGCACATAAATAAAATTCGTGATGCCCTCATCAATCCATGCACGATTATGAGGAAAGCGAACAAGAGGAATTCGAAATTACCTTCAGTCCAGGCACATAGTCTCCACGCTTGTAGTACGAGGGGCTCTTGGCCGCCCTCCACTCAGCGGTTCCCATCCCATCTGCACATTGGAAACCAGATCGCATCAAATCAGAAACAGGTATACCAGGATTTAATCCCTACAATTGGCAAGTAGAATTGGCGGAGGAACTTACAATGGTTGTTCTCGCAGACCAGAATGGCGGGCAGCTTCCACAGTGCGGAAATATTGAGCGCCTCGAAGAGCTGGCCCTGGTTGGCGGCACCATCGCCGTACAACGCGAAGGATACGCTGTCCTCCTTCCTGTACTTCTGCGCGAAGGCGAGTCCGCATCCCAGGGGCACCTGTGCGCCGACGATCCCGTGGCCGCCGTAGAAGTTGGCGTCCTTCTTGTAGAAATGCATGGATCCGCCCTTGCCGCGCGAGCACCCGACCTGGCGGCCCATGAGCTCGGCGAAGGCGGTGACGAGGTCGCCGCCGCGGGAGAGGTAGATGCAGTGGTCGCGGTAGGCGGTGATGATGGAGTCCTTGCGGGTGATGGCGGCCTCCATGCCGACGGTGACGGCCTCCTGGCCGTCGTAGAGGTGGCAGAAGCCGCGGATGAGCTTGGCCTTGTAGAGCGAGTCGGCGGCGATCTCCATGCGGCGCATGAGGGACATGTCGCGGAAGAAGGCGACGAGCTCGGCGGGGGTGGTGGCGACGTCGCGCGAGGGCGGGTCGACGATGTGGGCCGTGAAGGGCATGGAGGTCTCGATGGTGAGCGGCGCCGTGGAGTCGGAGATCGGGCGCGCCGCCGCCATGAGGGCCGCGCAGGGGGCGCGCGCGGCGGGGACGCGGCGGAGGAGCGCGGCCGCGGCCATGGCTAGGGTTCCGGGGCGGAGGCGGAGGCGGGCCGGGGTGGGTGGGAGGTGGGAGAGATAAAAGGAAAGGGGAAATTATTCTTGTGGTTGCCTCCTTATTAAGGGGAGGAGACGGTTGCAGAGGCGAAGGAGAGAAAGAGGATGGTGGGTTGGTGCTGGGTGGGCTTGGCGGGCCGGCGGCGCGATCTGGTACGGCCCTGATCGTGCAACGCGATTCTATTGGTTAAGCCCAGATTTGACTTCTATATGATGATGCAAAAAATCACAACATGGATTAAGATCCTCTAAAAACTTGAGAAGACGACATTGCTGCATGAATTTTTTACGCCAATTGCATCAGGAGTTCTTTAAAAGATTGAGCAGAATCTAAAAAATAAAGAATAAGAACCGTGTTCTATGTTTTTTTTAGACCAATTGCATCATGCTGCAGTTGGGAACATCGCTTAAAGTTCAGCTAAGAATTATTGCAGTGCCGCTGTCCATGACGTTGGGAATATTTTGGGTTTAGTTATTAGGAGGACAAAGCTAAACCAACCAATCCTCTGCATCATAAACAAGTGGAACAACCCTGGCAATGGCCAGGGGGCAGTTCTATAACTTGGCTCAATCAACCATCACTTTCATGCCTCCTTCAGCATTGTCTACATCAAGCAAATACAGCTTACCAGTTATCACAACATGAGTTCCCTTTTTTTGTTCCCTTCCTAACATTTTGCTTGAATTGAAAAAAAAAACATTTCTCGCCAAAAAAAAAAAGAAAAAAAAATACATGGCTGGAAGGATGCAACTCAGTGATTTCACAACTTAACTTGACAGGTGTTTTCAGTTTGCTTAACTTCAAAAGTGTTTTCATACAAAAAATAATAACTCAATACTGTTTTTATGTACTTGAATCAAAAATTCCAGGTCAGTTCATTGACGGCCAAAAAGATACGCAGAAAACATAATGTAATGATATGATCCAAGCTGTCATAACAGTGTGGTCAAAAGCTTTAGGATGCAGAAAACTGAATACTGTTTTTATCCAGATTGTCTGTCAAAGCATATACAATTGATTACTGTTTTTATGTACATGTATCTGAATCAAAACATTCATGTCAGTTGACTGTCACCAAAACAGTACACACACAGAGAATGTTATGATCCAAGCAGTTAGAACAGTATGGTCAGAAGAAGATTCAGAATGCAGAGAGGTAAGCACGCTTGTAGGTGCAAGAATGAACAGTACACATAAGTTACAGATTGACAATGAGAAAATATTTCCCTCCCTCTCCTGACTATAAAGGCCTAAAGATTGCCTGCATTGAGCAAATACAATGAACTGTAGGCCTAAGTCATCTATTTGTTTCCTCTCCTCTTCTATTTGGACAAATTGTACAGGCCGAATCCCAAGCACGCACTAAGAACTGCTGTGCTTGAGTTTATGGTGTTCCTACAAAAATTGGTTGTTAGCAGGCTTCCCGAGATGTTGCTGCATGATGCTGCTACCCTGTGAAAATTCTGAGTACCAGGACTTCCATGCATCCACATAATGAGCGAAAAGGTCACCAAGTTCTGCAGTCAGAAAATTGCAGAAGAAACTGTGAGTTTTACTGATCCGATGCCAGAAAGTTCGAAAAATAGAATTATATGAATATGTCAACTGTAGGCTTTTCTTTGTTGACAAATTCTCGAAAGAGGCCAGACCTTTGCAATTCATTGAGAAAAATAGAATTGGCCAATAAATGATGTAGGTCATTCCATTATGTTCACAGACAGCTTGCCTTTAAGAAACAAATAATTTCCTTCCAGAGAGCCCATATACTACACTATTTCTATGAGTCCAATCTGAATTCCAAGCTGGTGTACAGAGGTACACTCATCTTTTGTGGTGGAAATTATTCAGAGAAAACTAGTACTTGCATGGACGAAGTCTACTAACCAACACCACCTAAATATTGCAGAACCTAGTACGCATAACAATTATGGTAATATTGCAGAACCTAGTATGAGTACGACAATTGCAGTATCATCCCAAATGACAAATGCGGCATTAGTTAGGATCATTAATTGGGAGGTTGATTTTGAATCCAGCAATCAAAAGACAAACGTTTTCTATAAGAAATTAATATCCGCGGCAACAATTTGATAGACATCTCATTATTTAAGACGGCGCAACCTTTGACAAGGAGCAGAAACCATATGTAAGAAGTGCTAATATTATGTTCAGATAACTTGCTTGTAAGAAGCAAATAATTACCTTCCAGAGAGCTCATGTGCTATACTATTTCTACGAATCCAATTGGAAATGGTTCAATAGCTATGATACTACTATATATGTAGAGAGCTATACACATCTTTCGTGCTGGAAATTATTCAAAGAACTACTACTTGCATACAAAGTCTACTTACCAACACCAACTAAATATTGCAGAACCTAGTATGACTGTGACAATTATTGTAATATTGCAGAACCTAGTATGACTCCGACAATTATAGTAGCATTGGTTACTGTTAGTATCATTATTTGAAAGGTCGCTTTTGAATACCATGTTTTACTTTCTATGACATCTTTCTGTTCCCAAATTATGAATGCCATAATCAAAGGTGTATCAGGTCATATTCGGTAGACGTCACTCCCGCTAGATTGGTAGTAACAGCGTAATTCCTATTTTAGCGTAATAAAATCAAGCAACAAGCATTTTCCTATGAGAAATTAATATTCGCGGCAACAAAGTTATTAGGAGGACAAAGCTAAACCAACCAATCCTCTCCATCATAAACAACTGGAACAACCCTCGCAATGGCCAGGGGGCAGTTCAATAACTTGCCTCCATCAACCATCACTTTCATGCCTGGTTCAGCATTGTCCACATCAAGCAAAGACAACTCACAACATGAGTTCTCCCGTTTTATTGTACTGGAACGATTACAGGCTTCAGGTATGATGTATGCAAACCTTCATATAGCACCTACTCCGCAAATACTATGATTTGATTCCTTACAGTTTGCTTGAACTGGGAAATTACAAGCCTGCAAGGATGCAGTCCGTGTTTTCACTAGTACTTAACTTGACAAGCCTTCAGTTTGCTTAACTTCAGAAGTGTGTTTCATAAGTAAGATGAGGTCATCCAGTTCTATCCACACAAAAAATAAAGCTGGATACTGTTTTTATGTACCTGAACCAAAATTTTCCATGTCAGTTGATTGACGGCCAAAAAGACACGAAAAAAACATAAGGTGATGATATTATCCAAGCAGTCAGAAGTGTGGTCAGAAGCTTTAGGATGCAGAATACTGTTTTTATCCAAATTGAATATCAAAATAGATACAACTGATTACTGTTTTTATGTACATGTACCTGAATCAGAACATTCATGTCAGTTGGCAGTCGCCAAATCAATACGCGCATAGAGAATGCTATGAGCCAAGCAGTCAGAACAGTGTGGTCAGAAGACGAATGCAGAGAGGTAAGCACGCTTGTAGGTGCAAGAATGAACAGTACACAAGTTACAGATCGAGAATGAGAAAATGTTTCCCTCCCTCTCCTGACTATAAAGGCCTAAAGATTGCCTGCATTGAGCAAATACAATGAACTCTAGGCCTAAGTCATCTATTTGTTTCCTCTCCTCTTCTATTTGGACAGATTGTACAGGCCGAATCCCAAGCACGCACTAAGAAATGCTGTGCTTGAGTTTATGGTTTTCCTACAAAAATTGGTTGTTAGCAGGCTTCCCGAGATGTTGCTGCATGATGCTGCTACCCTGTGAAAATTCTGAGTACCAGGACTTCCATGCATCCACATAATGAGCGAAAAGGTCACCAAGTTCTGCATTCATAAAATTGCGGAAGAAACTGTGAGTTTTACTGATCCGATGCCAGAAAGTTTGAGCAGTAGAATTATATCAATATGTCAACTTGTAGGCTTTTCTTTGCTGAAAATTTCTCAAAAGAGGCCAGACCTTTGCAATTCATTGAGAAAGATAGAATTGGCCAATAAATGCTGTAGGTCATTCCATTATGTTTACAGACAGCTTGCATTTAAGAAACAAATAATTTCCTTCCAGAGAGCCCATATACTACACTATTTCTATGAGGCTGGTCATAGTGCATAGTATCATATTGTAGTATCATGCATATGATACTTGTCTATGCTACTATCACTATAGTGGGTGGTATTATAGAGTAGTATCATAGTCTTCTAAATTTATTGTTTTGTAGAATCCCAATATAAAATGTGTGTACAAGATCTATTTAGCATTAGCTTTTCTCGTAACGTGCGCTATGATATAGTATCCACCTATGTTACTCTAATCTTATCTCTCCTCATTAATTAGATGCCACATCAGTATTTTTGTGGGCCTAAGATGCATGATACTATCTAAGATACTAGCACTATAGCCAGCCTGAGTCCAATCTGAATTCCAAGCTGGTGTACAGAGGTACACTCATCTTTCGTGGTGGAAATTATTCAGAGAAAACTAGTACTTGCATGGACGAAGTCTACTAACCAACACCACCTAAATATTGCAGAACCTAGTATGCGTAACAATTATGGTAATATTGCAGAACCTAGTATGAGTACGACAATTGCAGTATCATCCCAAATGACAAATACAGCATTAGTTAGGATCATTAATTGGGAGGTTGATTTTGAGTCCAGCAATCAAAAGACAAACGTTTTCTATAAGAAATTAATATCCACGGCAACAATTTGATAGACATCTCATTATTTAAGACGGCGCAACTTTTGACAAGGAGCAGAAACCATATGTAAGAAGTGCTAATATTATGTTCAGATAACTTGCTTGTAAGAAGCAAATAATTACCTTCCAGAGAGCTCATGTGCTATACTATTTCTACGAATCCAATTGGAAATGGTCCAATAGCTATGATATTACTATATATGTAGAGAGCTATACACATCTTTCGTGCTGGAAATTATTCAGAGAACTACTACTTGCATAGAAAGTCTACTAACCAACACCAACTAAATATTGCAGAACCTAGTATGATTGTGACAATTATTGTAATATTGCAGAACCTAGTATGACTGCGACAATTATAGTAGCATTGGTTACTGTTAGTATCATTATTTGAAAGGTTGCTTTTGAATACCATGTTTTACTTTCTATGACATCTTTCTGTTCCCAAATTATGAATGCCACAATCAAAGGTGTATCAGGTCATATTCAGTATACGTCACTCCCGCTAGATTGGTAGTAACAGCGTAATTCCTATTTTAGCGTAATAAAATCAAGCAACAAGCATTTTCCTATGAGAAATTAATATTCGCAGCAACAAAGTGATAGACTTTTCATTATGTAAAATGGCACAACTCTTGACAAGGAACAAAACCATAAAAAAAAGTGCTCATAAATACCCACCTTGGTTCTGGTACTGTGGTTGGAAAGAATCAGCGAGGCTCTCCCAATCCTGGGCACCCTTCTTTTGTCCAGCATTCTTACAATCATCAGGCTCCTGTTTTCTTGCACAGGAAGGGTGGAAAGGTCCATAGACAAAACCACTCTTGTTAGCCTGCCTGAGCTGCCCCTGCACGGCCACCTTGTAGGTATTCAAGATATCTCCGCCACCCTGCGCCAGCTTTGCTTTCTTCTGGATTGCTGAACCCAGTTTGCTTCTGTTTATGTCAATGTTAGTGAGTTCAGTCCCAAAGGCTCTCTTGTTGGGCAGAGTCTTCCTTGCCGGGGATACAGCAACTGTGACACCATTTTCTGGTTTTGGTTTCCCATCCATGCCCAACCACCGGAATGCAGGCTTCCTTGTGTCTACCTGTGTCTGAATGACAAGATTCAAGAACAGATTCAGAAACATTGCTTATCATTTAAGTGCAGCTGACTTGACAGTTATTCTATTACAGCCTACCTTCTCAATGAGTTTCAATGAAGACAGCACATTGGCAATGTCATACAACCTCCTGACTTTAGCTGCGCCACAAAACAATTACAGGAATTAGCTTTGTTTTGCTTAATTTCCATAGTTGTACATCTGCAGAATTACATAGAGGAAATGCGAGTACTAACTTCTCATATTGGACTCGTCGTGGCCTTCTCCGAGGAGGAGCTTTGCAGCTTCATCTAGTGAGATCGTGTTAACCTGCTCAATGTACAGATTTCAAACAATGAGCACAGTCCCACAAACCATAAACCTTCAAAACAGAAACAGGGAAATGCAGAGGTCCCACCTCCATGGTGAGGAACAGCTTCACGAAATTTTGCGTGAGCAGCCCAAGAGACTTCTCCTTCCTATGATCTGAACATAAAACAGCAAAGCTCTAAGCCTGACATGACAAAAAAAAAGTGACTAAAGACATCAACATTACAACAGAGAAGCTGTTATACCGGATCGAAGCTGGCAGCGAGGTGCATCGGGCTTGTCAGAAGGATTGTCAACAGTCTGGCTCAGCTTCTCGCTCTCAGTGTCGCCCTCCGGATCGGCCAACTTATCATCGTCTTCGTCGTCGGACAGCTTTACGACATCGAATGGAACAGGGGAAAGGCATAGTCAGGAACTACATTCTGGATTAATGCCGCATGGACAGGTTCAAATACTGGATGCAGATAAGAAATCATACATTGGCAGCAGAGTGCTCCTCCAGCTGCAGAGGGGCCAAGCCAGACTTCTCGCTTAGTGCCCTCTCCTGATGAGCAAATAAAGGGAGGCCAAAAAAAAAGCATAATTGAGACGGATTACATTGCCAGTTCTTGGTTGGATTCATTCCCATGGTTAGATTATCGATTATGGCAATGGAAAACTGGAAATGCGGATGCAAACCTTGAGCTCCCGCAGCGCCATGGGGACCCCGCCGAAGCCTATCCAGGAGTAGCGGTTCTTGGCCTCCCTGACAAGAATCTGTTCGCGCGGGATGACGGAGCAGAAAAGAGTCAAAACCCCATCGAGGTAGACTGACCAAGAACGGGCGGAAAAGAAGGAAGAAAGAAAGAAAGAACTGACCCCGATGCTCTCGAGCACGTTGACGATGTCGTAGATCCGGCGCCGCTCCACGCCGAGGCGCCGGGCCGCGTCGTCCAGCCCGATGGAGTCCACGCCGTCCCGGTCGTACAGGGCCACGAAGCTGCAGACACCCCCAAGAATTCGGTGAGGAAGGGATCTCTTTTGGAATTGGGTGAGGCGCGGGATGGATGGATCCCACTCACTTGGAGCAGAGCAGGCCGAGCGACTTCTGCTTGCGGCTGTAGGCGTGGTGGCGCAGCTTCCCGTCGTGGGCGAACAGCTGCAGCGGATGGGGGAAAGAAAGAGGCCGCGGCGGCGTCGTCGTGTCCGCGGCCGCCGACGCCGCGGCTGCCTGCTGGGCCGTGAGAGAGGATGACGCAGCCATCGGCGCCGATCCGCGCGCGGGGAGAAAGTTGCAGGATCTGCGTCGCGTGGTATCGGGATCGGAGGAGGGAATTCCGGCGGTGGTGTTTATAGATGTGGAAGATCTGCGCGGGTTGGGTGGGAGCGCCGGCCGTTGAAGCGAATCCGAGGTGCTCGAATTGGCGCGGCGGCGGTGGCCTCCCCCGCTTTTGAAATTTTCCTCTGCGCTCCGCTCCGCTCCTGTGCGGTGCGGCGGTGCGGCGCGTGGTTCGTTCGCGTCGGGTTCAAATTTAAGCGGCTGTCGCGCGCGGCTTTGGGTGTGCGGTGTCGTGTCGTGTGGGGCGAGCGGACGGAAATGGCCTCGTGGTCTGGGGATGTTTTACGCGGTGCGGTGGCGGAGCTCGGGGCACTTTGGCCATTTGCGAGCGGCTCACGGAGTGCGAGCGAATGGCACGTGCGGTGGGAGCGTGATTTGTGGCCGAGTTGGCTGCTTGTGGACTAGCTCGATCCCCTGCTTGCCTTGATGCAATTTCCTGCCGCGCGTAGCACAGGTGCGTGCTGTGATGGCACCGCAACCACGCAACAGAGCCTGATTGGTTGCTAGTAGTGTTTGCTCACGTCTGTAGCACACAGGGGCCTGGTAGCACATGACTCCGTGGATGCTGTCAAAAAAAATGCAACTTCTAATCCAAGTTATGCAAGTTATTTGGTTGCAAATAATTTCTATTTTGTATCAGTTGTGAAACAAAGTCTCTGGGGTTCAATTGCTTTGAAATCGTGTTTCAACAAATGCAACGGTTGTTTGGTTACATCATGTTTGCCCAATGCGATCACCTCCTACCCTTCTTGGTGAGCTTACCCAGTTCACAATATATGCCCACAAGATGTTTGATGCAATAGAAAGGACGACAAATATAGATCACATAATCAGCAAGCCTAGCACACGGATAATAGTTCTAGCAGCGGATAATAGTGTTGCACCACAAGTTCAAGAACAATACCTCGTGATGCAACATAAGTTCATCAATCGAGGGGTTACGTAAATACCACCTCGTAAAATATACAGACGTGACATGAGTGCAGATCATACCTAGCTACTCCCAAAATATATATCTTGGATGTGATGTTCATCATCATCAGCAGAACAAGCACAACAAGAAGCATCCGATGCTCGGGCTCCTAAGAGGTAATACTTCGTCAGGAAGGTGGTGAACCAGGCCATCCTGTCAGCAGAGGTCATCGCACGATACCTTTTTGCGTGTGCTTTTGATCCATGAGGTGGCTCAGAGCACGATGGAGCGCGAAGGGAGTGAGCGGAGCAGCTGGAACACGGTCGGCGTAGATCTTCTTCATCTGAGCATAGTCTTCTATGGGCTTGTTGATGAGATCCGCGTCCCTAGGGCGAATCTGTGATGATGAGGTTCTTAGTTCTTCCTCATGTGCAAGCTAACAACATTCATCATAAATTACTTAGTGAATGAAATGCAGAAAAAGGTGCAATGTGCTAACCTAGTTGTAGACATAGTATGCATCATCGTTCATCATGGTAGGTGATGTCTTCTCCGCCCAATGCACCCCCTCCAGCATTTTTAGCATGCATACATAAACCCACCTTGCTCTCCAGTGCCTCGAATGGTTGTAGAGTTGATCGACACCAACCTCACGGCCAGCGAACTTCAGAACAGCCTCTACAATCGCTTTCAGGTCATGGTTCTTGAAGAACTGCACTCTGATCGTCTCTTCCTTGACCAACTCGCACACCCGATTTAGCACGAAGGTGGACAGAGCGGAAGATCATATCGTAGTTTTCTTCTTCCTAATAGGGCAGTATCTATCAGGCACATGGATGTACCGGAGTGGCTGAGCCGGCCGCACAAAGTTCGCTGACATATCAAGGGAGGTCGCGTCCTATACAGACATCAAAGTAGCAAAGTGCAAGAATGATGGTAAGCAAGCTATTTGTTTCACACTTACAAACTCTCGGGGCAACATCATTGACAATGGTAAGCAAGCAAGCATGTTAAGAAGATTCATTGAAGTATCAAACACCTTGTGTGCACACAGTTTGAACATAAGACAATACTAATCTTTTGTATCTGTTGCCATGTATAAGTGCATAGCTGGTACAAGGAGAAGTTGTACACATTGTAGAACCAATCTTCGTACCAACTATCGCCCTTATACGTGGACGATGTAGCTTAGAAGAATGCAGAAACAGGTGTTCAACAAAATAACCCCCACTCGAAATCTTAGGAACGCACTCTAGGCTTACAAATCGAAGTAAGAACTAAGCAAGACTACTCTACTCTTATAGATCGAAGCAAGAACTTACAAATCCAAGAATAATCTTAGGAAAAGTACTCTACAAGTACAAATCGAAGTAAGAAACTAAGCAAAACTATTTTAGGTCATACGGATCCAAGCAAGAAGTAAGCAAAGTTACAAGATCGAGCCAAGAACTTTCTATCCATACAGATACCACCTACCTTAGTGCAGATCTAAGCAAGGGTTGGGATGTACTCATGGTGATTGGTGTGCAGTCGACACGTCCGTTCGGAACCCCAAAAGGAAGGTGTGATGCGTACAGTAGCAAGTTTTCCCTTAGAAAGAAACCAAGGTTTATCGAACCAGGAGGAGCCAAGAAGCACGTTGAAGGTTGATGGCGGAGGAGTGTAGTGCGGCGCAACACCGGGGATTCCGGCGCCAACGTGGAACCTGCACAACACAATCACAGAACTTTGCCCCAAAATAACAGTGAGGTTGTCAATCTCACCGGCTTGCTGTAAACAAAGGATTAGATGTATAGTGTGGATGATGATGTTTGTTTGCGAAGAACAGTAAAGAACAATTGCAGTAGATTGTATTTCAGATGTAAATAATAGGACCGAGATCCAAAGATCACTAGTGGTGTCTCTCCCATAAGATAGCAGATGTTGGGTGAACAAATTACAGTTGGGCAATTGACAAATAAAGAAGGCATAACAATGCACATACATATATCATGATGAGTACTATGAGATTTAATCGGGGCATTACGACAAAGTACATAGACCGCTATCCAGACATGCATCTATGCCTAAAAATTCCACCTTCGAGGTTATCATCCGAACCCCTCCGAGTATTAAGTTGTAAACAACGAGACAATTGCATTAAGTATGGTGCGTAATGTAATCAACACAAATATCCTTAGACAAAGCATCGATGTTTTATCCCTAGTAGCAACAGCACATCCACAACCTTAGAACTTTCTGTCACTGTCCCAGATTTAATGGAGGCATGAACCCACTATCGAGCATAAATACTCCCTCTTGGAGTCACAAGTATCAACTTGGCCAGAACCTCTACTAGCAACGGAGAGCATGCAAGAACATAAATAACATATATGATAGATTGATAATCAACTTGACATAGTATTCAATATTCATCGGATCCCAACAAACACAACATGAAGGATTACAAATAGATGATCTTGATCATGATAGGCAGCTCACAACATCTAACATGATAGCGCAATGAGGAGAAGACGACCATCTAGCTACTGCTATGGACCCATAGTCCAGGGGTGAACTACTCACACATCGATCCGGAGGCGATCATGGCAATGAAGAGACCTCCGGGAGATGATTCCCCTCTCCGGCAGGGTGCCGGAGGCGATCTCCTGAATCCCCCGAGATGGGATTGGCGGCGGCGGCGTCTCTTGGAGGTTTTCCGTATCGTGACTCTCGGTACTGGGGGTTTCGCGACGAAGACTATATGTAGGCGAAAGGGCAGGTCAGGGGGCCACACGAGGGCCCCACACGCCAGGGCCGCGCGGCCAGCACCTGGGCCGCGCCGCCCTAGTGTGGCGGCGCCTCGTGACCCCACTTCGTAAGTCCTCCAGTCTTCTGGAAGCTTCGTGGAAAAATAGGCCCCTGGGCGTTGATTTCGTCCAATTCCGAGAAAATTTCCTTACTAGGATTTCTGAAACCAAAAACAGCAGAAAACAGCAACTGACTCTTCGGCATCTCGTCAATAGGTTAGTGCCGGAAAATGCATAATAATGACATATAATGTGTATAAAACATGTGAGTATCATCATAAAAGTAGCATGGAACATAAGAAATTATAGATACGTTTGGGACGTATCAAGCATCCCCAAGCTTAGTTCCTACTCGCCCTCGAGTAGGTAAACGATAACAAAGATAATTTCTGAAGTGACATGCTATCATAATCTTGTTCATACTATTGTAAAGCATATGAGATGAATGCAGCGATTCGAAGCAATGATGAAGATAATGAGTAAACTAATGAATCATATAGCAAAGACTTTTCATGAATAATACTTTCAAGACAAGCATCAATAAGACTTGCATAAGAGTTACTCATAAAGCAATAAGTTCAAAGTAAAAGCATTGAAGCAACACAAAGGAAGATAAAGTTTCAGCGGTTGCTTTCAACTTCAACATGTTTATCTCATGGATAATTGTCAACACAAAGCAATATAACAAGTGCAATAAGTAAACATGTAAGAATCAATGCACACAGTTGACACAAGTGTTTGCTTCTGGGATAGAAAGAATAGGCAAACTGACTCAACAATAAAGTAAAAGATAGGCCCTTCGCAGAGAGAAGCATTGATTACTATATTTGTGCTAGAGCTTTTCATTTTGAAAACAAGAAACAATTTTGTCAACGGTAGTAATAAAGCATATGAGTTATGTATAAGACATCTTATAAGTTGCAAGCCTCATGCATAGTATATTAATAGTGCTCGCACCTTGTCCTAATTAGCTTGGGTTAACACGGATTATCATTGCATAGCATATGTTTCAACCAAGTGTCACAAAGGGGTACCTCTATGCCGCCTGTACAAAGGTCTAAGGAGAAAGCTCGCATTGGATTTCTCGCTTTTGATTATTCTCAACTTAGACATCCATACCGGGACAACATAGACAACAGATAATGGACTCCTCTTTTAATGCATAAGCATTCAACAACAGTTAATATTCTCATAAGAGATTGAGGATTTAGTTGTTCACACTGAAACTTCCACCATGAATCATGGCTTTAGTTAGCGGCCCAATGTTCTTCTCTAACAGTATGCATACTCAAACCATTTGATTGTGAGAACCGCCCTTACTTCGTACAAGACGAACATGCATAGCAACTCACATGATATTCAACAAAGGTAAAAGAGTTGATGGCGTCCCCAGAAAACATGGTTACCGCTCAACAAGCAACTTACTAAGAAATAAGACACATAAGTACATATTCTTCACCACGATAGTTTTTAAGGCTATTTTGTCCCATGAGCAATATATTGTAAAGGTAAAGAATGGAAATTTTAAAGGTAGCACTCAAGTAATGTACTTTGGAATGGCGGAGAAATACCATGTAGTAGGTAGGTATGGTGGACACAAATGGCATAGTAGTTGGCTCAAGGATTTGGATGCATGAGAAGAATTCCCTCTCAATACAAGGCTAGGCTAGCAAGGTTGTTTGAAGCAAACTCAAGTATAAAAGGTGCAGCAAAGCTCACATATGAACATATTGTAACTATTATAAGACTTTACATTGTCTCCTTGTTGTTCAAACACCTCAACCAGTAAAATATCTAGACTCTAGAGATCAATCATGCAAACCAAATTTTAACAAGCTCTATGTAGTTATTCATTAATGAGTACAAGGTACATGATGCAAGAGCTTAAACAAGATCTATATGAGCTCAACAATTGCCAAGTATCACATTATTCAAGACATTAAACCATTTACCACATGCAGCATTTTCCGTTTCCAACCATATAACAATGAATGAAGTAATTCAAATTTCGCAATGAACATTAAAGATGAAGCTAAGAACATATGTGTTCATACGAAACAGCGGAGCGTGTCTCTCTCCCAAACAAAGAATGCTAGGATCCGATCTTATTCAAATAAAAACAAAAACAAAAACAAACAGACGCTCCAAGTAAAGCACATAAGATGTGACGGAATAAAAATATAGTTTCACTAGAGGAACCTCGATAAGTTGTCGATGAAGAAGGGATGCCTTGGGCATCCCCAAGCTTAGACGCTTGAGTCTTCTTAAAATATGCAGGGATGGACCACGGGGGCATCCCCAAGCTTTGACTTTTCACTCTTCTTGATCATATTGTATCATCCTCCTCTCTTGACCCTTGAAAACTTCCTCCACACCAAACTCGAAATAACTCATTAGAGGGTTAGTGCATAATCAAAAATTCACATGTTCAGAGGTGACATAATCATTCTTAACACTTCTGGACATTGCACAAAGCTACTGGACATTAATGGAACAAAGAAATCCATCCAACATAGCAAAAGAGGCAATGCGAAATAAAAGGCAGAATCTGTCAAAACAGAACAGTTCGTAAAGACGGATTTTATTAAGGCACCAGACTTGCTCAAATGAAAATGCCCAAATTGAATGAAAATTGCGTACATATCTGAGGATCACGCACGTAAATTGGAAGATTTTTCTGAGCTAGCTACAGAGCATATGCTTTCGAATTCGGTGAGGAAGGGATCTCTTTCGAATCCGGTGAGGCGCGGGATGGATGGATCCCACTCACTTGGAGCAGAGCAGGCCGAGCGACTTCTGCTTGCGGCTGTAGGCGTGGTGGCGCAGCTTCCCGTCGTGGGCGAACAGCTGCAGCGGATGGGGGAAAGAAAGAGGCCGCGGCGGCGGCGTCGTGTCCGCGGCCGCCGACGCCGCGGCTGCCTGCTGGGCCGTGAGAGAGGAGGACGCGTCCATCGACGTCGCCGATCCGCAGGGAGAAAGATGCAGGATCTGCGTCGCGTGGTATCGGGATCGGAGGAGGGAATTCTGGCGGTGGTGTTTATAGATGGGGAAGATCTGCCCCGCGGGGCGGGTGGGTGAGGGAGGGAGGGAGCGCCGGCCGTTGAAGCGAATCCGAGGTGCTCGAATTGGCGCGGCGGCGGTGGACTCCCCCGCTTTTGAAATTTTCCTGTGCGGTGCGGCGGTGCGGGCGCGTGGTTCGTTGGCGTCGGGTTCAAATTCAAGCGGCTGTCGCGCGCGGCTTGGGTGTGCGGTGTCGTGTGGGGCGAGCGGACGGAAATGGCCTCGTGGTCTGGGGGTGTTTTACGCGGTGCGGCAGCGGAGATCGGGGCACTTTGGCCATTTGCGAGCGGCTCACGGAGTGCGAGCGTATGGCACGTGCGGTGGGAGCGTGATTTGTGGCCGACTTGGCTGGTTGTGACCAGCTCGATCCCTTGCTTGCCTGGATGCAATTTCCTGCCGCGCGTAGGACAGGTGCGTGCTGTGATGGCACCGCTACCACGCAACACAGGGTGTGATTGGTTGCTAGCAGTGTTTGCTCGCGTTTGTAGCACATGACTCCGTGGATGCTGTTAAAAAAAATGTAACCTCTAATCCACGTTATCCAAATTGTTTGGTTGCAAACAATTTCTATTTCGCATCAGTTGCCCAGAAATTGTGTCTCAACAAATCCAACGGTTCTTTGGTTACATCATGTTTGTTGAATGCGATCACCTCCTACCCTTCATGGTGAGTTTATCCAGTTCACCATACATGCCCACAAGGTGTTCGACGCGGTAGGAAATAACTAAACGACAACCATAGATTACATAATCAGCAAGGCTAGCATACATATAACAGTTCTACCCGTCCATCATGGTGTTCCACCACGAGTTCACGAACATCAGCTCGTAATGCGACATAAGTTCATCAACCGAGGGGTTAGGTCAATATCACCTCGCAAAATATACAGACGTGCCATCAGTGCAGATCAAACCTAGCTACTCCTAAAATATACATCATGGATGTGATGTTCATCATCATCAGCAGAACAAGCACGACAAGAAGCATCCAATGCTCGGGCTACTCAGAGGTAATGCTAGGGTTTGCTCACATCTGTAGCACATGACTCCGTAAATGCTGTAAAAAAAATACAACTTCTAATCCACGTTATGCAAGTTATTTGGTTGCAAACAATTTCTATTTTGTATCAGTTGTGAAGCAAAATCTCCAGCGTTTGGTTGCCTAGAAATCGCGTTTCAACAAATTCAACGGTTCTTTGGTTACATCATGTTTTCCGAATACCATCACCTCCTACCCTTCCTGGTGAGCTTGTCGAGTTCACTATATATGCCCACAAGATGTTTGATGCAATAGGAAATGATAGGACGACAAATAGAGATCACATAATCAGCAAGCCTAGCATACGGATAATAGTTCTAGCAGCGGATAGTAGTGTTGCACCACAAGTTCACGAACAACAGCTCGTAATGCATCATAAGTTCATCAATCGAGGGGACGTAAATACCACCTCGTAAACTATACAGACGTGACATCACTACAGATTATACCTAGCTACTACCAAAATATACATCTTGGATGTGATGTTCATCATCATCAACAGAACAAGCACGACAAGAAGCATGCAATGCCCGGGCTCCTCAGAGGTAATACTTTGTTAGGAACGTGGTGAACTCGGCCATCCTGTCAGCAGAGGTCATCGCAAGATACCTTTTTGCCTGTGCCTTTTTGATCCATGAGGTGGCTCGGAGCATGGTGGACCACGAAAGGAGTGAGCGGAGCAGCTAAACCACGATCGACGTAGATCTTCTTCATATGGGCATATTTCTCTATTGGCTTGTTGATGAGATCCGCGTCCCAGGACGAGTCTGTTATGATGAGGTTACTTAGTTCTTCCTCATGTGCAAGCTAACAACATCCATCATAAATTACTTAGTGAATGAAGTGCAGGAAAAGGTGTAATGTGCTAACCTAGTTGTAGGCATAGTATGCATCATCGTCCATCATGATAGGTGATGCCTTCTCCGCCCAACGCACCCCCTCCAGCATTTTCAAAATGCATACATGAACCCACCTTCCTCTCCAGTGCATCGAATGGTTGCAGAGCTGATCGACACCAACCTCACGGCCAGTGAACTTCATAACAGCCTCTACAATCGCTTTCAAGTCATGGTTCATGAAGACCTGCACTCTGATCGTCCCTTCCTTGACCAACTCGCACATCCGGTTCAGCACGAAGGTGGACAGAGCGGAAGACCATATCGTAGTGTTCTTCTTCCTAATAGGGCAATACATATCAGGCGCAGGGATGTACCCGGAGTGGTTGAGCCGGCCGCACATAGTTCGCTGACATATGAAGGGAGGTTGCGTCCTATACATACATCAAAGTAGCTGTTGACGTCAGAAACCCCCTGGCGGGCAGAGATGGTCAACACGGTAGAGCCGGGAACAACTAGGGCTGCGGCTGGCCCCAGTCCCTCAGAGCGACGGCCCGCAAAGCCTCCTGGTCGCACGTCCGATGTTTATCACAAGGGCGTGCCACCCGACCTATACCCGGTCGTGAAGGTGTGGATGATGCCTCGCTTAGTTTCCTGCAGGGCACACACGTAAACATTAAATAGGAGCCTCGATCGGCTCTCAGTTTATCCTGTGAATCGGCTCAAGGAGCCGATCCACCCATGATCCGGACGAGGTGTCCGAATACATGGTGGTCCTGCTTGATCAAGATAAAGCTGATGAGATCTACGACGATTTAGGGTTTTCACCGCATAATCGGATCATCCTACTCACGATTGGGCCTCGCGCTCGCGCACGGTGACCGTAAGCCGATCCTAGACAGGGCCTAAAAACCAACACGAGGTTGATCCCCGAAACATCCTTTCTAGGGCCAGCAAACGCCACCCTACACGCCGCTGGATCCTCCAACCCTTTGTAAGGCCTAACCATTGCGGATGTTAAACTAATCCTTGATGAAACAAGGAGCAACCGTAACGGATCAGATCTACTAAACTATGATCAAGCGGGTGCCGCCCCTACACCTAAGATAGGTGTAAGGGCGGCTAGACATGCAAGGGTTGCACTACGAAAGCATGTAATATGAAGAACAATGCTAACCCTAACACATCTAAGATAACTACGTTGCTCGCCATCAAAAAGGCTTCGATACGAGCAACGCATGAACAACGGGGCAGCTTAGTGCTGCCTAGATCGCAAGATGCGATCTAGGCAGCATGGTGCTTACCGGTAGAAACCCTCGAGACGAAGGAGTTGGCGATGCGCCGAGATTTGTTTGTGGTTGAACGTTGGTTGTTGTTTATTCCGTAAACCCTAGATACATATTTATAGTCCATGGGACTTTCTAATGTGGGCGTGCACTAAACCGTGCACGAGATAAACTCTAACTTTTAATCTAGATACAATCTATTGCAATTAAAGATACATGGGCAATCCAGCCCAAATTCTCCGAACAAGGCCGCTTCAGAGATCTTCCACGTGTAATCTTTCAAGCCCATCTTGATCACGGCCCACCTCCTGATTTAGCCAAAATCTGGTGATAACACATGCCCCCCTGGTTTTGGTAATGATAATTTCAAAACCACTCTGTTTTTCCTCCGAGGGTCATGTCGTGGCGAGAGCGTAACCGTCGCAAGTATGCTTCATCATGACGACTTGCCTTCCCAACTTCTCCGCACGATTTGACAGCTTTGGCACCATGTCCTCGAAAACCGCTCGAAAATTAAATCCCCATCTCCTTTCATTTAACCGCATCGAACAGCTTCTCCTCTTCATCCTCTTCGCATTAGCACTTCCAAAAAAACCCTCCTCTGCCACAATGTCTTCTTCCTCCTCCGCTTCGTCGGATCTTTCCACCCAGTCCTCTTCGTCTCGCGAGCCGACGCCGGAGCCGAACCCGGCGGCGGTCCACACGGCCAACATCCGCCGCGCTATTGAGGCCGGGGAGGAGTCGAGCCATGACTTCTCCCTCTGGTCGGAGGATGACAAATCCTCGACGGATGGGGAGAGTGACCTCCGCTTCCTCGCCGACGGGGAATCGGAGGAGGAGAGCGATGACGATCGCTTCTCCCGGGACGACTTCACCACCTCCGAGGAGGTGAAGGAGGAGGAAGAGGAGGACGACGACGACGACAGCTTCCCCGACGAGCCGCCGGCCAAGCGCCATTGCCCCCGGCCGGGGAATCTGAGTGACTTCGACGGCGACGACGACGACGACGACGAGGAAGACGAGGACAACGAAGGTCCTGCCGGCGGCCGCTGGAGCAGCGACGACGAGCCGGCCGGGAGCAGCGCCGACAGCGGCGATGACGGCGACGACGAGGGCAGCAACGGCCCGTAGATAGGACCCTTAGCGTAGGATCAGTAGCAGTAGTAGACGGGGCAATGTATCCCCTAGTACTTCCTTTTGAGAGCAATCAGCTCTTCTATGTAAGAAATCTGGTTTATCAATGAAGAAATTCCCCAATTTGATTTTGCCGATTCCCTTTATGATAGTTTAGCCGATTGTCCTTCGTACTGATTCTGCCGATTGTCAATCTGGTCAATGCCCAATAAGCCGATGGCATCGCATCGGTCTCTCACGATAAATTTCGAGATAGATCCATCCGGACCCAAACTCCCGGTCAAACAAGGCCAAGCCATAATCGCGCAAACCCTAGGCCTTTCGTACATTCTTCTCGCCGCATCCTTCCCTTCCGCATCCTCTTTGCCTTCGGAAGAGCCCTAGGACTGTTGCTCGGATCAATTCAAACGCCGAAGCCGCCACTTCGCAGGACGGGCATCACTTGCCCACAAATTCCCTCGCGATGGTATGCAGTGACGTTTTATAATCCTGCTCTGTTCTCTTTCAGCAACCATTGCTCAAAATCAAACTGAGATGCAGAGCCAACCGATTTTAGCAAAATCGGCTTTCTTATAGCAAAGGACTTCTCGTGGCAAGCTGCCCTCCGAGCCTCAGCCGGGGTGGAAACAGTGATGAGGACCCGTAATTCAGGCAAACAGGCCTGGGCTTGACCATGTCTGAGAGTGCTATCGTGCGGGGCCAACCAATTGATCACCTTTCATCCGTTGACAATCTATACAGTCGATCCAGCAGGCTAGTAATCCGGTGTTGAGTAGGTGCCCTCAACATAGTCCTGGGCTTGTCGCTGAATCAACTGGCATGCTGAAACTGACGATTTTGCAACATTAGTACCATTCTTCAGACAAATTGCGATGCAGAGCCAGCCGATTCCAACAAAATCGGCTTCCTGTAGCAAAGGATCCTTCGGGGCAAGGTGCCCCCCGAGCCTCGACCGGGGCGAGAATAGCAGATGAGCCGACCACGCCGGTCATCCTCGGTTTCCAACTCGTAATGCAGCATCAGCCGATTCAACAAAATCGGTTCTTTAGAGTGAGGAAATTTCAGGGCGAGCCGCCCCCCCCCGAGCTTCTTCAGTTCAATCCTTGCGCCTTGCTGATCAGATCGGCTCATCATCTTCGGCAGGCTGCAGCAACTTCCGGTGAGGATGTCCTCGCATTTCTGACGCCCTCCAAACTCTGGGCGCAACAACCCCTGGAAGTGACAGTTACTGAGTCAAAACGTGACAGCCGATGGCTTCGTCATCGGCGGTTCTCCTGGTCTTAGAAGAGATATGCTCCCCTGACTTGCATGTTTATGCTGCCCTTGCCGTTAGTCAGGGTTACGATCCGCAATCCTGCAGTCCTGGTTCTAGATGTCACGTTCCTCGCTGCTAACGCCGCTGAACTTGAAGACTTGCCAATGGGAATTAGGGGTCCTTGAAGGGAAGACCCACTCCCTGCTCCATTGATCCTTAAGTCGATGTCCGCACATCGGCTATGCTTGAAATTTTTTTGAATTTTCGGCCGATTTGTGTATCGGCCCCCATACTCCAATACCCATCATCAAAGGGTCAGACGCTTCCACTACATATCCGTGTTTTATCCACCTGGGTGCCCCCCGGAGCCGATTCTGTCAAGAGAATTGATGGTATCGGCTCTGTTGGATAACATGTTGAACCCAGGCAGAATGGATGGTGAGGATAATTTTGGCCGATTGCTGAAATCGGCCTCCCGTTGCTTTCTCGGTGAAGGTTTTGTGATGTCCCTTCATAAATTTTTTGGGGCCGATCACAAGGATCAGTCTCGCTACGTTTATCCATCGACATTTGCTTTTGTCACACGGTCAGGCCGGTGGATAAAACCAGCCTAACCCCGTTCTTTGTCACGTCGATGCGCTCACGATCGTCCAAACCGATGCCCGAGAGCGGCTCTTGGCCCGATGTCTCCCAAATGTCCATGCCGGCCGTTGAGACCTCGACCGAATCATCCGCATGGACGACTTCTACTTCATCTCCATCCCACTCGTATCGGGCATTGGTGCATCGTGGATGGAATGCAACAGTTGGCGTGGATCCAATCTCTCCCTAGTAGGACAAGCGTAGGTACTCTTGCCGTCGACGATAAAGAACGTCGTAGGGACAGTTTTTCTTCCTACGGTCAGATCCACATTCAGTAACACCTTGTGCGTCGGATGCTTGGCCGTTGAAATCACTCGGTGTCACATTGGTCTTGATCAAATCCGAGCTCGAGCGTCCCAACCGACGTAGCATGGAGTATGGCATAATGTTGATCGCCGCTCCGGTGTCCACCAACATCTTGTTGACAGGCTGCCCATTGATGTAGCCTCGCAAGTACGGGGCCTTCGGATGCCCGTAACTTCTTTCTTTTGGCTTCTCAAAGATGACCGGCCGTGGGCCGCAGATCTAATTGTGCCACGGGTGCTTCATATAATCTTGGAGCGCTAAACTCCGTTGGAAGAATGAAGACCATATTTGTGCCAGCCGATGTATCATCATCGGCTTTCCTCTCGCTTGGGGCGCCACTCTTTTCTTTGTGGCCGACCTTCTTCGTCCGTGGTTCGCCGAATTTTGGCGGCCGATCAGGCCGTGCCTTCCTTAGCGTGCGCAGGTACAATCTCTCAGCTTCTTCCAACCCACGCAGACGCTGAACCCTTCGCTTCTGGGAATGGCTGAGCCCATCAGGGCACCACCTGGGCCGATGATATCTGTATTCTTCATCATCGTCCTCTAGTTCCTCGAGATCTTCCACCCGAGCGGACCCAGCATGCTTGTTCCGAGGCGGGAGAGGCCCTAGACGCTTGAACACGGACACGTTAGCGGCATCCTTCTTCCTTTGTTTGCATTCTGGGCAGTTCTCGATTGTTAGCAATCGGCTCATTCCTGAGTCCCAGCAATGTTTGAAGAAAGGACAGTCCCAGTGCCGATCCATGTCATCCTGTCCCTTCGACCTTCCTTCGGCGTGACGATTGTACCCGCCGCTTGTTTCTATCATGTCGACGGTACCTCCCGTCCTCTGCATCGGACCGACAATTTCTCTCATCATCTACGTCGTAGCGCCGACGTCGGTCGTACTGCTGCTCATATTTGTTGAGGAGATGCTCGGAGAGTGGACGTCGATACCGCACGCTTCTCACTTCCTCCTCTGCCAGGTACCGTCTGTCATCATCTCGGGGCCGGTCGCGTGGATCGGCCTCCTCTTTGTCCTTGCCACGGGAGTGGCTGCTTTCTGCTTCGTCTTTGCCATGGCGGCTCGCAAGCCCTGCCATGTTAACACCAAAGGAGAACTTTGGCTGGCCTATGGAGTGGCTGAGATCCACCATGTTGACGCCCGGCGACGGACGTGAATCTCTACCGAGCTTGATATCGTGCGGCCGGGTCTTCTCAGAGGAGCCGATGAGTTCGGCTTCGAGGGTTGCCTTGATCTCGTCATGTTTCTTTTTGAGCTCCTCGGGCAGATCCTCGTACTTCAGCGACCTGGTGCGTTCTTCTGACGGGGCGGACAGGTCCACTCCATCGAGTGCGCCTCCAGGTGTGAAACCCTTCCACCTGACGCCATGAGAGCGGGTTCGGTGGAAAGAGCCGATGAGTTCGGCTTCGAGGACCGCCTTGATTTCGCCATGCTTCTTCTTGAGCTCATCAGGCAGATCCTCGTACGTGACCGGAGTGTCTTCCGCCATCTTGGATGTAGATGGCGATGTTGTGGATGACGAAGGGTGTCCCACCGGGCGTGCCAGAATGTGTTGACGTCAGAAACCCCCTGGCGGGCAGAGATGGTCAACACGGTAGAGCCGGGAACAACTAGGGCTGCGGCCGGCCCCGGTCCCTCGGAGCGACGGCCCGCAAAGCCTCCTCGGTCGCACGTCCGATGTTTATCACAAGGGCGTGCCACCCGACCTATACCTGGTCGGGAAGGTGTGGATGATGCCTCGCTTAGTTTCCTGCAGGGCACACACGTAAACATTAAATACGAGCCTCGATCGGCTCTCGGGTTATCTCCGTGAATCGGCTCAAGGAGCCGATCCACCCATGATCCGGACGAGGTGTCCGAATACATGGTGGTCCTGCTTGATCAAGATAAAGCTGATGAGATCTACGACGATTTAGGGTTTTCACCGCATAATCGGATCATCCTACTCACGATTGGGCCTCGCGCTCGCGCACGGTGACCGTAAGCCGATCCTAGACAGGGCCTAAAAACCAACACGAGGTTGATCCCCGGAACATCCTTTCTAGGGCCAGCAAACGCCACCCTACACGCCGCTGGATCCTCCAACCCTTTGTAAGGCCTAACCATTGCGGATGTTAAACTAATCCTTGATGAAACAAGGAGCAACCGTAACGGATCAGATCTACTAAACTATGATCAAGCGGGGTGCCGCCCCTACACCTAAGATAGGTGTAAGGGCGGCTAGACGTGCAAGGGTTGCACTACGAAAGCATGTAATATGAAGAACAATGCTAACCCTAACACATCTAAGATAACTACGTTGCTCGCCATCAAAAAGGCTTCGAGTACGAGCAACGCATGAACAACGGGGCAGGCTTGTGCTGCCTAGATCGCAAGATGCGATCTAGGCAGCATGGTGCTTACCGGTAGAAACCCTCGAGACGAAGGAGTTGGCGATGCGCCGAGATTTGTTTGTGGTTGAACGTTGGTTGTTGTTTATTCCGTAAACCCTAGATACATATTTATAGTCCAGGGGACTTTCTAATGTGGGCGTGCACTAAACCGTGCACGAGATAAACTCTAACTTTTAATCTAGATACAATCTATTGCAATTAAAGATACATGGGCAATCCAGCCCAAATT
The DNA here is from genome assembly GCF_022539505.1 of Lolium rigidum. NCBI lineage: Eukaryota > Viridiplantae > Streptophyta > Magnoliopsida > Poales > Poaceae > Lolium > Lolium rigidum. The sequence goes on from NC_061509.1 coordinate 231,462,543, forward strand.
CTCCGAACAAGGCCGCTTCAGAGATCTTCCACGTGTAATCTTTCAAGCCCATCTTGATCACGGTCCACCTCCTGATTTAGCCAAAATCTGGTGATAACAGTAGCAAAGTGCAAGAATGATGGTAAGCAAGCTAATTGTTTCACACTTACAAGCTCTCGGGGCAACATCATTAACAATGGTAAGCAAGCAAGCATGTTAAGAAGATTCATTGAAGTATCAAACACCTTGTGTGCACACAGTTTGAACATAAGACAGTACTAATCTTTTGTATTTGTTGCCATGTATAAGTGCATAGCTGGTACAAGGAGAAGTTGTACACATTGTAGAACCAATCCTCGTACCAACTATCGCCCTTATACGTGGACGACGTAGCTTAGAAGAATGCAGAAACAGGTGTTCAACAAAATAACCCCCACTCGAAATCTTAGGAACGCACTCTAGGCTTACAGATCAAAGTAAGAACTAAGCAAAACTACTCTACTCTTATACATCGAAACAAGAACTTACAAATCCAAGAATAATCTTTGGAAAAGTACTCTACAAGTACAGATCGAAGTAACAAACTAAGCAAAACTATTTTAGGTCATACGGATCCAAGCAAGAAGTAAGCAAAGTTACAAGATCGAGCCAAGAACTCTCTATCCGTACATATACCACCTACCTTAGTGCAAATCTAAGCTAGGGTTGGGATGTACTCACAGTGATCTGGTAGTCAGATCCGACGGAGGAAGACGACGCCATGTCGGCCAGGCGTAGGAGGATGAACTGCCACGGCGGAGGTTCACCGTCTTGACAAGAGACCGTCCCTTACCTTGGTGGCTGGCGAACAACTATGGAAGGAGAGCTAAAAAGGGGGAAATGGTGGTACGGCTTTGGGAGGTGAGGCGGGGAGGTGTAAATAGGGGGAGTATCAACAGGAGGTGAGCGAATTTCTCCTGCCGTATTTTCCCCGGCACGCTTGGGCTGCTGCCATCCCTCCCTCGCATCAGTGCAGCACATTTTTGCCCCAGCAAGCGCGAGACGAGGCTACATCACAAGAAATGGCCGAATCGAGCATTCCCCTCATACAACTTTTTTGAGTTATTTTAAAGTTTGTGTGATGCCGGAAATCTTTCTCCCGTGGGCATCCAAATGCCCTATTTTGTCTCCACGCATGTGTGAACTTACCATTGTTACCAACCAAACATGCGCAAAGTTTACGAGATGCCCGCGGCCGGCGTGTGATTCTGTTGTCCGCCCCCACGCCCAAATAAGCTACAACTATTTCGACTACTAATGGTGTCCCTAGCAAAACATTTGAACACCTATGGCCTCTCCGGATCACGCACAGTGATGGACCTAGCCTATTTTACTAGGGTGGAGTAGGTCTAATTTGGGCTAGCTTTTTCTCCTTTTTCTTATTTTTCTATAAATAATATATTGGCTATGCCAAATCTTAGGGTGGGGCTTCCACCCTGCTGGCTCCACCACTCCTCACGTCAGTATAAACGACGCGATATGCCTACTTAAAAAGGTCAAATGTCGAGGCAGGTTTTGCGCTATATTGTATTTAACCATGGTTTACCTAAGTCAACGCCTTTTTATTCACTATATATAATGCAATACTTCTCACCTGTAAACGCAGTGCTCTCCACTTGTCAAAACCATATGATAGCTCAGTTGGGTTCCCTATTTCGTGTCCCAATGATGTCTACGCACGCTTCTATTCATGTAGACAGTGTTGGGCCTCCAAGAGCAGAGGTTAGTAGAACAACAGCAAGTTTCCCTTAAGTGAATCACCCAAGGTTTATCGAACTCGGGGAGGAAGAGGTCAAAGATATCCCTCTCAAGCAACTCTGCAATTACGATACAAGAAGTCTCTTGTGTCCCCAACACACCTAATACACTTTTCAAATGTATAGGTGCACTAGTTCGGCGAAGAGATAGTGCAATACAAGTAATATGGATGAATATGAGTGGTAATAGCAATCTGAAATAAAGATGGCAGCACGCAAACATGTAACAGAACTTGTTGGAAACGGAGTTTCAATGCTTAGAAACAAGGCCTAGGGATCATACTTTCACTAGTGGACACTCTCAACAATGATCACATAAATAAATAAGTTCTCTTCTCTTATGCTACTTTCAAAGACTCTATTGTTGGATAACAAACACCATTCATTGTGTAGGGCTACGAGAGCACCCTCAAGCCGGAGTAAACAAGCTCCACAACGTCACAAAGGAATCACACACGATGCAAACACTGTCACCTGTCACACCATGGACAGTGAATCCGGAGTTCATATTAAAGTAACTCTAGAGTACATAGTAATAGTTAACTTCATAATCTACAAGAGATCACAATCATAACCTACACCAAGTACTACATGATGCACACACTGTCCACATTACATCATGAAGGAGGAATATACTACTTTAATAACATCACTAGAGTAGCACATAGTAATAGTGATACAAAGCTCATGATCACATAAAGATCACATGGGAGAGAGAGATGAACCACATAGCTACCGGTACAGCCCTTAGCCTCGGGGGAGAACTACTCCCTCCTCATCATAGGAGACATCGATGGCGATGAAGATGGCGGTGGTGTCGATGGAGATGACTTCCGGGGGCAATTCCTCATCCCGGCGGCGTGCCGGAACAGAGACTTCTGTCCCCCGAAACGGAGTTTCGCGATGGCGGCGGCGTCCCTGGAGTCTTTATGGAGTTTCGTCAATTCGTATCGCGTTTTTAGGTCGCAAGGGCTTATATAGGCGAAGAGGCGGCGCAGAAGGGTGATACGTCTACAACGTACCTATAATTTCTGATGTTCCATGCTTGTTTTATGACAATACTTACATGTTTTGCTTGCACTTTATAATGTTTTTATGCGTTTTCCGGAACTAACCTATTAACGAGATGCCACGGTGCCGGTTCTGTTTTACTGTTGTTTTTGGTTCCGGAAAGGCTGTTCGGGCAATATTCTCGGAATTGGACGAAATCAACGCCAAACATCCTATTTTTCCCGGAAGCATCCAGAACACCGAAGGAGAGTCGGAGGAGAGCCGAGGGGCCACCACACGGGTGGGCCGCGCGGCCTACACCCCGGCCGCGCCGGCCTGGTGTGGGGCCACCCTGTCGCCCCTCTGCGCCGCCTCTTCGCCTATTTAAGCCCTTTCGACCTAAAAACGCGAGTACCTTTTGACGAAACTCTAGAAAGACTCCGGGGGCACCGCCACCATCGCGAAACTCCAATTCGGGGGACGAAGTCTCCGTTCCGGCACCTGTCGGGACGGGGAAGTGCCCGGAAGCCATCTCCATCAACGCCACCGCCTCCATCATGCTCAGTGAGTAGTTCCCCCATGGACTACGGGTTCTAGCGCGTAGCTAGTTGGTATTCTCTCCCCCATGTACTTCAATACAATGATCTCATGAGCTGCCTTACATGATTGAGATTCATCGATGTAATCGGTGTTGTGTTTGTCGGGATCCGATGGATTGTTACGTTATGATTGTCTATCTATAAAGTTTGTGAAGTTATTGTTGCTGCAATCTTGTTGTGTTTAATGCTTGTCACTAGGGCCCGAGTGGCATGATCTTAGATTTAATCTCTATACTTATTGCTTAGATTGTATCTACAAGTTGTATGCACATGTCTATGTCCGGAACCAAAGGCCCCAAAGTGACGAGAATTGGGACAAGCTGGAGGGAAAGGCTTAGATATGAGGATCACATGTTTTCACGGAGTGTTAATGCTTTGCTCCGGTGCTCTATTAAAAGGAGTACCTTAATTTCCGATAGATTCCCTAGAGGCCAGGCTGCCACCGGACTGGTAGGACAAAAGATGTTGTACAAGTTTCTCATTGCGAGCACGTATGACTATATATGGAAAACATGCCTACATGATTAATGATCTTGATGTTCTGTCTTAATGCTATTTCAATCCTATCAATTGCCCGACTGTAATTTGTTCACCCAACACTTGTTATTGGAGAGTTGCCACTAGTGTAGATAGCTGGGAACCCCGGTCCATCTTTCATCATCATATACTCGTTCTACATGTCATTGGAAGTAGTATCAACTATTTTCACGGTGCCATTGCTCTCATATTACTATTACTGCTTCGTTGTGTTACTGTTACTACTGCTCTCATATCACTGCTACTTTCACATCACCCCTATTACTAGTGCTTTTCCAGGTGCAGCTGAATTGACAACTCAGTTGTTAAGGCTTATAAGTATTTTTTACCTCCCCTTGTGTCGAATCAATAAATTTGGGTTTTACTTCCCTCGAAGACTGCCGCGATCCCCTATACTTGTGGGTTATCAAGAGCGTGTTTCACGGCGCCGTTGCCGGGTAGGCATAGCTCTACTCATAAGTTCACCTGGGGAGTACACTCTACCTCTCTCTGTTTTTGTTTTATTTTATTTTGTTTTGCTTAGTTTACTTTTTCCTAGTTTATTTGTGCTTAGTTTATTTCTGTCTTGTTTTATTTTTCTTAGTTTACGTTTGTCTAGTTTCTTTTTGTCTTGTTTTACTTTTCTCATATACCCATAAATCCATAAAATTTTAAAAAACCTAAAAATTAAAAACTGCTATTATGGGAGAACCTATAACCTATTTGGAGCTTATAGAATATTATAATAATTATAGAGAATCAAGAGCGGGAAAAGTGATGAGTGATGTGATAGAAAAATTGAATACAATTGCTAAAATCTTGCTTAAACGCCATGATATAAACTGTTGCTCTCAACGGGACACTAAACATCTTAAATTTCAATGTGGCTTTAGTGAGGAATTTTTAATTAAGAACTATAATCGGAATAGCTATATTCATTTTGGGTTTGAAGAGGTAGAACAATTTGTCATATTTATGGGAGCCTCTGAGATAGAATCCTTCATGGTTAAAAAATATGAAACTTGTGTTGTTTGTAAGGACCTTAAAGATTATGTCTCTTCTATCCTTAATTTTTGCAATGAAAGTTACACTAATAATCCTTATATCATTTATTATAAAGAGAGACTCATTAATGCACAAGAATGCACTCACAGTTTGCAGGGACCTGTGGAAGAAGAAATTGATGAACCTGAAAGCTCATTGGATGAAAAAGAGGAGGAAATTGATGAACCTGAAAGCTCATTGGATGAAAAAGAAGAGGAGAGTGATGAAAAAAAGGAGGAAGAATGGATTAGCTACCCATGCCAACCTTCTAATGAGAGTAACTCTTTATCTCTTACACTATTTGATTGTCCTCCATGCTTACCGAAAGAGGTTGAATGTTATGTTCCTGTGGATTCTCTTGAAATATTCCCTATGAGTAAAACTTGTGAGAATAATTATGCTACTGTTATTTATGATAATCCATGCTACTTTGATAAATCTTATGATAATGCTTTGTTTGTGCTCGATGTCGAAATGCATGGTACTAAAGAATTTTGCGTAGCAAATGTTTATGATAAAGCTCTAGATGATGGTCCTATGTTACTTGATAATATTAATTGTACTACTAATGAAAATGGGATTGGAGAGGTCTTGACATTATCTATGAGTCCCATACCTCTTGAGATTGATCAACCATCTTGTTATATTATTGATAAAAGTGTGTTTGAAAGTTTTAATCGCACTATTTTTGAGCTTGATAAAAATTATGTGTTTATGGATCATGAAAAGCATGCTATATGTGATAGTTATATTGTTGAGTTTGTTCATGAAGCTACTGAAAATTATTATGAGAGAGGAAAATATGGTTGTAGAAATTTTCATGGTACTAAAACACCTCTCTATATGCTTAAAATTTTGAAGTTACTCTTATTTTATCTTCCAATGCTTGTCACTTTGTTCTTCATGAATTTATTTGTGTACAAGATTCCTATGCATAGGAAACATGTTAGATTTAAATGTGTTTTGAATTTGCCTCTTGATTCTCTCTTTTGCTTCAACTCTTATTTCTTGCGAGTGCATCATTAAAACTGCTGAGCCCATCTTAATGGCTATAAAGAAAGAACTTCTTGGGAGATAACCCATGTGTTTATTTTGCTACAGTACCTCTATTTTATATTTGTGTCTTGGAAGTTGTTACTACTGTAGCAAACTCTCCTTATCTTTATTTTATTGCAATGTTGTGCCAAGTGAAGCCTCTAATCGAAGGTTGATACTAGATTTGGGTTTCTGCGCAGAAACAGATTTCTATCTGTCACGAATCTGGGCTGTTTTCTCTGTAGGTAACTCAGAAAATTATGCCAATTTACGTGCGTGTTCTTCAGATATGTACGCAACTTTCGTTAGTTTTGAGTTTTCTGATTTGAGCAACGGAAGTACCTCGTTAAAATTCGTCTTTACTGGCTGTTCTGTTTTGGCAGATTCTGTCTCTGTTTTTTGCATTGTCTCTTGCGGACTTTAAGCAAGGCTTTCTACACGTGGAGAGCTGTAGCTAATGTTTTATTGAGTTCTTGCAATGTGTCACTACAGGACCAAGGTGGATTCAAGTTTTTTGAGTACTAACCCCTCTAATGAAGTTTATGAGAAATTTGGTGTGAAGGAAGTTTTCAAGGATCAAGAGAGGAGGATGATATATGATCAAGAAGAGTGAAAAGTCTAAGCTTGGGGATGCCCCCGTGGTTCATCCCTGCATATTTCAAGAAGACTCAAGCGTCTAAGCTTGGGGATGCCTTGGGCATCCCCTTCTTCATCAACTTATCAGGTTTCTTCTATTGAAAATATATTTTTATTCGGTCACATCATATGTGCTTTACTTGGAGCGTCTATGTGCTTTTATTTTTGTTTTTGTTTGAATAAGATCGGATCCTAGCAATCCTTGTTTGGGAGAGAGACACGCTCCGCTCTTTTATATGAACACTTGTTCTTCGTTTTACTTTTAATGTTCAATGATAAAAGTTGGAAGCTACATCACTTATGGTTATTTGGTTGGAAACAGAAAATGCCTCATATTGTTTTGAATAATTTGACACTTGGCAATTGTTTTGAGCTCTCAGGTAGATCACGATTAAGTTTTTTCATGTATTTTAAACCTATTAGTGGAGAACTACTGTAGAGCTTGTTGAAATTGGTTTGCATGATTGGTCTCTCTTAAGGTCTAGATATTTTCTGGTAAAAGTGTTTGAGCAACAAGGAAGACGGTGTAGAGTATTATAATGCTTGCAATATGTTCTTATGTAAGTTTTGCTGTACCGGTTCATACTTGTGTTTGCTTCAAATAACCTTGCTAGCCCAAAGCCTTGTACTGAGAGGGAATGCTTCTCGTGCATAACCTTGAGCCAACCACTATGCCATTTGTGTCCCCCATACCTACCTACTACATGGTATTTCTCCGCCATTCCAAAGTAAATTGCTTGAGTGCTACCTTTAAACA